>NC_034200.2:10027400-10032400 GCF_002021735.2 Oncorhynchus kisutch | reverse complement strand
GGTATTTTATATGTTATATGTATGTTGCTCACAAAGACAGAAGAGAAAAGGGGAAGTTAAGTTTGTGTAGCGGACAGAGGAGGACACTTCTGTCTACGCTCTGTCTTTAATCCAACAGGCACGTGAGGTTCCGGACCTTTTGTCAAAGAGAGAGACGCATTTCTTTGTGACACACTTGACTTCCTTCCGGGTGGTGAAGGTGTGTAGGGGGAACCGTATTGTCTGTCGCGCACTTGACCCGAGCAAAATATATACATTCTGTTATCTTCCAGAGGTTAGAATGAATGGATGACCAGCACACATGCACAAACACCTGCATTTCTATTCAGCCAATATGGCGTGTGTGTGTGTGTCTGCAGGATCTATCAAAGAGCAATTTACAGCGAGCTGTGAAAAGGAATTCTCAGAGATGTCACAGAGGGGCGTCTTTATCTCATACAGCTTGTTTAGACTGCGACGTAGTAGTTGTGTCACTTTACTACCTTCGCCCCGTCTGTTTCGTCCCTCTGCTGGACCAGTTGGCAGGCAGACTTTACTACGACACGTAACAGTCAGAGGAAGAAGGTCTCTCTCGCTCTCTTTTCCTCTCCCTCCATCCCTCTCTTACTCTGAGGTGAGGCTAGTGACAGACGCGGTAGTGGAGAGAGGCACGGGGCTCTACTCCCCCCCTGCCTGAGGAAATGAATTATTGAGAGTGATGAACTGAAAATAACATGGAGGAGGAGAGGAGAGGGCGATGAAGACTCACCCTCCACTCGCTCTCTTCCTCTCTCGACCGTGGGACTGGGCGATGAGGGAAAGTTTGCTCAGTGTGTGTGTGTGTGTTTTTATGAGAGTGACGACGTCGTAAAATATTTACTGTAGTCTATCTCACGTGGTGAGAGAGAGGGACTACGCAGCAAACCTCCTCTCCTAATCTCCCCCTCTGTCTCTCTCTATCCCTTTCTCTCTCTATCCCTCACTTTCTCTCTCTCTCTTTTCTTTAGCTCACTTGCTTTCCCTGTCAACCGCTCTCCCTTTCCCTCTCGTTCACGCTTTCTCTTCCTGTCTGTGTCGTACACACAGGCACACACACACACACACACACACACACACACACACACACACACACACACACACACACACACACACACACACACACACACACACACACACACACACACACACACACACATACACACACAGACAGACACACACAGGCACACACACACACACATACACACACACACACACACACACAGACACACACACACACCTGCTATCAATTTAATCTGTTTTTAGACTGGCTGATAATAGCCTCAGTGGGAATGCATGAAATGAGTCTGTGATCAGCTAAGGTTACCCCTCGGTAAGTGAGTGGGTGTTTTTATGTATCTGTGTGTGTAAGTGTGTTTGTTTTGAATTGCACTTAATTTCCTTCTCTTCACTCCACATGTTATTTCTTTATCTCACTCACTCGCTCTTTCACTCCCTTTTTGTTGTTGTTGTTTGTGTGTGTGTGTGTGTGTGTGTGTGTTCTTATGGGCCTGCATACTGCTGGTGCCCCTGTCAGTGCGAAATAAAATAAATATTTGTGCAGGAGCTCTGCAAAGGTCAGGGTCAAAGTATGACACCCAATGGGAAATGAGACACACACACACACACACAATTCCATAGATTAACCTTGAAGGTTATCACACACAATTCCGTAGATCAACCCTGAAGGCTGTGTGTGTGTATGTGTGTGTGTGTGTGTGTGTGTGTGTGTGTGTGTGTGTGTGTGTGTGTGTGTGTGTGTGTGTGTGTGTGTGTGTGTGTGTGTGTGTGTGTGTGTGTGTGTGTGTGTGTGTGTGTGTGTGTGTGTGTGTGTGTGTGTGCGTGCGCGTATTCTTATGGGCCTGCATACGTCCGTGTGTGTGCATGTTTGCGGGCTTGCATGCATCCATGTGTGTATGACTGGTGCTGAGCTTCAAAGTTCCCCTTGACCAGTCCCTGTAATTGGACAGCATCCAGGGGACTGAGAGCAAATCAGAGCAGGGATTGGAGTGTGCTCATGTGTTTCACATACTTTTGGATTTGACAGTCCGTGTCAGTCTGCATGTGTTACTGCCTTGTGTATGTAGTCAAAAAACTAGACGTCTGCATGTTGGTGTTTGTGTGTATCAGAAAGGCTCAAATTTGACCTCATGGGTGAGGTTAAAGGTCAGTCTGGTTTTCTCCATCTGTCTCCCTCAGCTCTGACTAAAGACTATAACAATCTCTTGATTTAGGAGTCCCTCTGGGTGTCAACAAATGCCAAAACTTTTTCGCACTCGCATTCTTCCTGACACTATTTTGCCCCTTTCCTCTCAAATTCTCGCTCTTTTCTTTTCTGTCTCTCTTACTCTCTCTTTCACACATGCCCACACAGACACACACTTGTTCTGGTCCACTGTGCTGGGCCCGGGGCAGAGGGTGGAGGGAAGAGGGGTGAGAGTGTATTTGGGAGGATTAGACACGGTGGGTTGGTTATTAGGATTCTAACTCCTCAGATTAGGGATTAAAGATTAGGGTGGAGAGCGAGAGGCTCAGGGTGGAGTGACTCATCGTGCTGATGACTCTGTTCCACCCAGACAGAAAGACATATACTTCCTTGTCAACCACGCATCACACACACGTTATGATCTTCTATCTTCGTGGGGACCTACAATTGATTTCTATTCAAAAATCCTATTTTCCCATAACCCCTAACCCTGTAAACCATAACCATAACCCTTAACCATATCCCTAACCTTAACCCAAACCCTAAACCTAGCCCCTAACCCTAAACATAACACTAACCCTTACCATATCCCCAACCTTAACCCTAAACCTAACTCCTAACCCTAACCACTAACCCCTTACCCTAATTCTAACCCTAACCCGAATCGTAAACCTAACCCCTAAATTTAAAATAGCCTTTGTCCTCATGGGGACGTGGGAAATGTCCCCACAGGGGAGAATGTTCCTTGTTTTACTATCCTTGTGTGGAATTTGGGGAATTTCAGGTCCCCAAAAGGATAAAAGAACCAATGACCCAACACACACAGACACTCACACCCACACGCACATACACACGCACACACAAACCTGGCCTATGTTTGTACTGCACAATAACCTGTCCTATGTCTCTGCTGCATAATAACCTGTCCTATGTCTGTACTGCATAATAACCTGGCCTATGTCTGTACTGCGTAATAACCTGTCATATGTCTGTACTGCACAATAACCTGTCCTATGTATGTACTGCACAATAACCTGTCCTATGTCTGTACTGCACGATAACCTATCCTATGTCGCTGCTGCATAATAACCTGGCCTATGTCTGTACTGCATTATAACCTGTCCCATGTCTGTACTGCACAATAACCTGTCCTATGTCTCTGCTGCATAATAACCTGTCCTATGTCTGTACTGCATAATAACCTGGCATATGTCTGTACTGCGTAATAACCTGTCATATGTCTGTACTGCACAAAACCTGTCCTATGTATGTACTGCACAATAACCTGTCCTATGTCTGTACTGCACGATAACCTATCCTATGTCGCTGCTGCATAATAACCTGGCCTATGTCTGTACTGCATTATAACCTGTCCCGTGTCTGTACTGCATGATAACCTGTCCTATGTATGTACTGCACAATAACCTGTCATATGTCTGTACTGCATAGTAACCTGTCCTATGTCGCTACTGCATAGTAACCTGTCCTATGTCGCTGCTGCATAATAACCTGGCCTATGTCTGTACTGCACGATAACCTGTCCTATGTCTGTACTGCACAATAACCTGTCCTATGTTTGTACTGCACAATAACCTGTCCTATGTCGCTGCTGCATAATAACCTGTCCTATGTCTGTACTGCATAATAACCTGGCCTATGTCTGTACTGCACAATAACCGGTCGTATGTCTGTACTGCACAATAACCTGTCCTATGTCTAGGGTGCACAACAACCTGTCCTATGTCTGTACTGCACAATAACCTGTCCGAGGGCTGTACTGAACAATAACATGTCCTATGTCGCTGCTGCATAATAGCATGCCCTATCTCTGTACTGCATATTACCTGGCCTATCTCTGTACTGCATATTACCTGTCCTATGTCTGTACTGCATGATAACCTGTCCTATGTCGCTGCTGCATAATAACCTGGCCTATGTCTGTACTGCATTATAACCTGTCCCATGTCTGTACTGCATAATAACCTGTCCTATGTATGTACTGCACAATAACCTGTCCTATGTCTGTACTGCATAGGACACCTGTCCTATGTCGCTACTGCATAATAACCTGTCCTATGTCGCTGCTGCATAATAACCTGGCCTATGTCTGTACTGCACGATAACCTGTCCTATGTCTGTACTGCACAATAACATGTCCTATGTCTGTACTGCACAACAACCTGTCCTATGTCTGTACTGCACATAACCTGTCCTATGTTGCTGCTGCATAATAACCTGGCCTATGTAGGTACTGCGTAAATACCTGGCCTATGATTGTACTTCGTAGTAAACTGGCCTATGTCTGTACTGCATAATAACCTGGCCTATCTGTCCTAAGACAGTTGTTTATCCAACGACCAGAGTGCATGTTTACCCTCTGAAGATTTGTTTCAGGCACACACACACATACTTTTAGACCTGTCGAATCCGATCTTGTCAGATTTCTCCACTGACGCTTGATGTATCAATTTTTAAATGGGTAAGCCTGAACAGGTCCCTGGATAGCCCACACATGGGTTTAACACACACACAATGACGTGCATACACACACACACACACACACACACACACACACACACACACACACACACACACACACACACACACACACACACACACACACACACACACACACACACACACACACACACACACACAAACACACACAGTGACACACACACATTGCTATCTAATTTGAGGGAGCTGCGCGGTATTTAAGGGGGACAGGAAAGGGGCTCCATCTTGAAAGTGTGTTGCCATGGTGACCATTATGGTGCTC
>NC_034200.2:10012400-10024900 GCF_002021735.2 Oncorhynchus kisutch | reverse complement strand
GAGTTCTGCTTCTGGAACAGGGACATAAAGGACCTCGAAGTTGCAGACAGATAGACAGACAGACAGACAAATAGACAGACAGGGGGCCTCGCGCCAAACTGGGCGTCCTTACAGCTGCCTGATCAAAACCTACTAAGGCTGTGTAGACTGAAACTACTGTCCTCTGCACTGATGTGTGTGTGTGGGGTTGTGTGTGTCTGGGCTTTATACTTGCCAGAGCAGAATGGGCCAAGGTCCCTTCTCTGCTCCCCTCTTCGCTGATACACGGAAAAACACACACACACACACACACACACACACAGTGCTAACGTCCATGGGGGATTGTTCTAGGGGACTTAGCACCTCTATGATTCATGATTTGCCTAAATACAGGTGGAAAAGTCAGAGAGACCAAAGAGTGGAACGACTAAGTTAAAGAAGATGATTGATTTACTAAGAGAGAGTAGAAAGGAAATATATGCAATGAGTAGTATTTTTAGGCCTTTTATTAAACAATTTAGTTCTGGCACATGGTGTCCTATCTATTCTTTTTTTTGTCCGCTTTCTCCCCTCTATTTCTTTCCCCTGCTCTCTCTAGTTCTTCTGTCTTTTCCCCTGCTCTCTCTAGTTCTTCTGTCTTTTCCCCTGCTCTCTCTAGTTCTTCTGTCTTTTCCCCTGCTCTCTCTAGTTCTTCTGTCTTTTCTCCTGCTCTCGCTAGTTCTTCTGTCTTTTCCCCTGCTCTCGTTCTTCTGTCTTTTCCCCTGCTCTCTCTAGTTCTTCTGTCTTTTCCCCTGCTCTCTCTAGTTCTTCTGTCTTTTCCCCTGCTCTCTCTAGTTCTTCTGTCTTTTCTCCTGCTCTCGCTAGTTCTTCTGTCTTTTCCCCTGCTCTCGTTCTTCTGTCTTTTCCCCTGCTCTCTCTAGTTCTTCTGTCTTTTCCCCTGCTCTCTCTAGTTCTTCTGTCTTTTCTCCTGCTCTCTCTAGTTCTTCTGTCTTTTCCCCTGCTCTCCCTAGTTCTTCTGTCTTTTCTCCTGCTCTCTCTAGTTCTTCTGTCTTTTCTCCTGCTCTCGCTAGTTCTTCTGTCTTTTCTCCTGCTCTCTCTAGTTCTTCTGTCTTTTCCCCCGCTCTCTCTAGTTCGTCTGTCTTTTCCCCTGCTCTCTCTAGTTCTTCTGTCTTTTCCCCTGCTCTCTCTAGTTCTTCTGTCTTTTCCCCTGCTCTCTCTAGTTCTTCTGTATTTTCCCCTGCTCTCTCTAGTTCTTCTGTCTTTTCCCCTGCTCTCTCTAGTTCTTCTGTCTTTCCCCTGCTCTCTCTAGTTCTTCTGTCTTTTCCCCCGCTCTCTCTAGTTCGTCTGTCTTTTCCCCTGCTCTCTCTAGTTCTTCTGTCTTTCCCCTGCTCTCTCTAGTTCTTCTGTCTTTTCCCCTGCTCTCTCTAGTTCTTCTGTCTTTTCCCCTGCTCTCTCTAGTTCTTCTGTCTTTTCCCCTGCTCTCTCTAGTTCTTCTGTCTTTTCCCCCGCTCTCTCTAGTTCTTCTGTCTTTTCCCCTGCTCTCTCTAGTTCTTCTGTCTTTTCCCCTGCTCTCTCTAGTTCTTCTGTCTTTTCCCCTGCTCTCCCTAGTTCTTCTGTCTTTTCTCCTGCTCTCTCTAGTTCTTCTGTCTTTTCTCCTGCTCTCGCTAGTTCTTCTGTCTTTTCTCCTGCTCTCTCTAGTTCTTCTGTCTTTTCCCCCCGCTCTCTCTAGTTCGTCTGTCTTTTCCCCTGCTCTCTCTAGTTCTTCTGTCTTTTCCCCTGCTCTCTCTAGTTCTTCTGTCTTTTCCCCTGCTCTCTCTAGTTCTTCTGTCTTTTCCCCTGCTCTCTCTAGTTCTTCTGTCTTTTCCCCTGCTCCTCTAGTTCTTCTGTCTTTTCCTCTGCTCTCTCTAGTTCTCTGTCTTTCCTCTGCTCTCTCTAGTTTCTTCTGTCTTTTCCCCCGCTCTCTCTAGTTCGTCTGTCTTTTCCCTGCTCTCTCTAGTTCTTCTGTCTTTTCCCCTGCTCTCTCTAGTTTTCTGTCTTTTCCCTGCTCTCTCTAGTTCTTCTGTCTTTTCCCCTGCTCTCTCTATTCTTCTGTCTTTTCCCCTGCTCTCTCTAGTTCTTCTTCTTTTTCCCCCCGCTCTCTCTAGTTTCTTCTGTCTTTTCCCCTGCTCTCTCTAGTTCTTCTGTCTTTTTCCCCTGCTCTCTCTAGTTCTTCTGTCTTTTCCCCTGCTCTCCCCTAGTTCTTCTGTCTTTTCCCCTGCTCTCTCTAGTTCTTCTGTCTTTTTTCCCCTGCTCTCTCTAGTTCTTTCTGTCTTTTCCCCTGCTCTCTCTAGTTTCTTCTGTCTTTTCCCCTGCTCTCTCTAGTTCTTCTGGTCTTTTCCCCTGCTCTCTCTAGTTCTTCTGTCTTTTCCCCGCGCTCTCTCTAGTTCTTCTGTCTTTTCTCCTGCTCTCTCTAGTTTTTCTGTCTTTTCTCCTGCTTCTCTCTAGTTCTTCTGTCTTTTTCCCCTGCTCTCTCTAGTTTCTTCTGTCTTTTCCCCTGCTCTCTCTAGTTCTTCTGTCTTTTCCCCTGCTCTCTCTAGTTCTTCTGTCTTTTCCCCTGCTCCTCTCTAGTTCTTCTGTCTTTTCCCCCGCTCTCTCTAGTTCTTTCTGTCTTTCCCTGCCTCTCTAGTTCTTCTGTCTTTTCCCCTGCTCTCTCTAGTTCTTTCTGTCTTTTCCCCTGCTCTCTCTAGTTTCTTCTTGTCTTTTCCCCTGCTCTCTCTAGTTCTTCTGTCTTTTCTCCTGCTCTCGCTAGTTCTTCTGTCTTTTCCCCTCTCTCGTTCTTCTGTCTTTTCCCCTGCTCTCTCTAGTTCTTCTGTCTTTTCCCTGCTCTCTCTAGTTCTTCTGTCTTTCCCCTGCTCTCCCTAGTTCTTCTGTCTTTTCTCCTGCTCTCTCTAGTTCTTCTGTCTTTTCTCCTGCTCTCGCTAGTTCTTCTGGTCTTTTCTCCTGCTCTCTCTAGTTCTTCTGTCTTTTCCCCCGCTCTCTCTAGTTCGTCTGTCTTTTCCCCTGCTCTCTCTAGTTCTTCTGTCTTTTCCCCTGCTCTCTCTAGTTCTTCTGTCTTTTCCCCTGCTCTCTCTAGTTCTTCTGTCTTTTCCCCTGCTCTCTCTAGTTCTTCTGTCTTTTCCCCCGCTCTCTCTAGTTCTTCTGTCTTTTCCCCTGCTCTCTCTAGTTCTTCTGTCTTTTCCCCCGCTCTCTCTAGTTTCGTCTGTCTTTTCCCCTGCTCTCTCTAGTTCTTCTGTCTTTTCCCCTGCTCTCTCTAGTTCTTCTGTCTTTTCCCCCGCTCTCTCTAGTTCTTCTGTCTTTTCCCTGCTCTCTCTAGTTTCTTCTGTCTTTTACCCCGCTCTCTCTAGTTCTTCTGTCTTTTCCCCCTGCTCTCGGCTAGTTCTTCTGTCTTTTCCCCTGCTCCTCTAGTTCTTCTGTCTTTTCCCCTGCTCTCCTAGTTCTTCTGTCTTTTCCCCTGCTCTCTCTAGTTCTTCTGTCTTTTCCCCTGCTCTCTCTAGTTCTTCTGTCTTTTCCCCTGCTCTCTCTAGTTTCTTCTGTCTTTTCCCTGCTCTCTCTAGTTCTTCTGTGCTTTTCCCCTGCTCTCTCTAGTTCTTCTGTCTTTTCCCCCGCTCTCTCTAGGTCTTCTGTCTTTTCTCCTGCTCTCTCTAGTTTTCTGTCTTTTCTCCTGCTCTCTCTAGTTCTTCTGTCTTTTCCCCTGCTCTCTCTAGTTCTTCTGTCTTTTCCCTGCTCTCTCTAGTTCTTCTGTCTTTTTCCCTGCTCTCTCTAGTTCTTCTGTCTTTTCCCCTGCTCTCTCTAGTTCTTCTGTCTTTTCCCCTGCTCTCTCTAGTTCTTCTGTCTTTTCCCCTGCTTCTCTAGTTCTTCTGTCTTTTCCCCCACTCTCTCTAGTTCTTCTGTCTTTTCCCCTGCTCTCTCTAGTTCTTCTGTCTTTCCCCTGCTCTCTCTAGTTCTTCTGTCTTTTCCCCTGCTCTCTCTAGTTCTTCTGTCTTTTCTCCTGCTCTCGCTAGTTCTTCTGTCTTTTCCCCTGCTCTCCCTAGTTCTTCTGTCTTTTCCCCTGCTCTCCCTAGTTCTTCTGTCTTTTCTCCTGCTCTCTCTAGTTCTTCTGTCTTTTCTCCTGCTCTCGCTAGTTCTTCTGTCTTTCTCCTGCTCTCTCTAGTTCTTCTGTCTTTTCCCCCGCTCTCTCTAGTTCGTCTGTCTTTTCCCCTGCTCTCTCTAGTTCTTCTGTCTTTTCCCCTGCTCTCTCTAGTTCTTCTGTCTTTTCCCCTGCTCTCTCTAGTTCTTCTGTCTTTTCCCCTGCTCTCTCTAGTTCTTCTGTCTTTTCCCCTGCTCTCTCTAGTTCTTCTGTCTTTTCCTCTGCTCTCTCTAGTTCTTCTGTCTTTCCCCCGCTCTCTCTAGTTCGTCTGTCTTTTCCCCTGCTCTCTCTAGTTCTTCTGTCTTTTCCCCTGCTCTCTCTAGTTCTTCTGTCTTTTCCCCTGCTCTCTCTAGTTCTTCTGTCTTTTCCCCTGCTCTCTCTAGTTCTTCTGTCTTTTCCCCTGCTCTCTCTAGTTCTTCTGTCTTTTCCCCCGCTCTCTCTAGTTCTTCTGTCTTTTCCCCTGCTCTCTCTAGTTCTTCTGTCTTTTCCCCTGCTCTCTCTAGTTCTTCTGTCTTTTCCCCTGCTCTCCCTAGTTCTTCTGTCTTTTCCCCTGCTCTCTCTAGTTCTTCTGTCTTTCCCCTGCTCTCTCTAGTTCTTCTGTCTTTTCCCCTGCTCTCTCTAGTTCTTCTGTCTTTTCCCCTGCTCCTCTCTAGTTCTTCTGTCTTTTCCCCTGCTCTCTCTAGTTCTTCTGTCTTTTCCCCCGCTCTCTCTAGTTCTTCTGTCTTTTCTCCTGCTCTCTCTAGTTTTTCTGTCTTTTCTCCTGCTCTCTCTAGTTCTTCTGTCTTTTCCCCTGCTCTCTCTAGTTCTTCTGTCTTTTCCCCTGCTCTCTCTAGTTCTTCTGTCTTTTCCCCTGCTCTCTCTAGTTCTTCTGTCTTTCCCCTGCTCTCTCTAGTTCTTCTGTCTTTCCCCCCGCTCTCCTCTAGTTCTTCTGTCTTTTCCCCTGCTCTCTCTAGTTCTTCTGTCTTTTCCCCTGCTCTCTCTAGTTCTTCTGTCTTTTCCCCTGCTCTCTCTAGTTCTTCTGTCTTTTCCCCTGCTCTCTCTAGTTCTTTCTGTCTTTTCTCCTGCTCTCGCTAGTTCTTCTGTCTTTTCCCCTGCTCTCGTTTCTTCTGTCTTTTCCCCTGCTCTCTCTAGTTCTTCTGTCTTTCCCCTGCTCTCTCTAGTTCTTCTGTCTTTTCCCCTGCTCTCTCTAGTTCTTCTGTCTTTTCCCCTGCTCTCCCTAGTTCTTCTGTCTTTTCTCCTGCTCTCTCTAGTTCTTCTGTCTTTTCTCCTGCTCTCGCTAGTTCTTCTGTCTTTTCTCCTGCTCTCTCTAGTTCTTCTGTCTTTTCCCCCGCTCTCTCTAGTTCGTCTGTCTTTTCCCCTGCTCTCTCTAGTTCTTCTGTCTTTTCCCCTGCTCTCTCTAGTTCTTCTGTCTTTTCCCTGCTCTCTCTAGTTCTTCTGTCTTTTCCCCCTGCTCTCTCTAGTTCTTCTGTCTTTTCCCCTGCTCTCTCTAGTTCTTCTGTCTTTTCCCTGCTCTCTCTAGTTCTTCTGTCTTTTCCCCCGCTCTCTCTAGTTCGTCTGTCTTTTCCCCTGCTCTCTCTAGTTCTTCTGTCTTTTCCCCTGCTCTCTCTAGTTCTTCTGTCTTTTCCCCCGCTCTCTCTAGTTCTTCTGTCTTTCCCCTGCTCTCTCTAGTTCTTCTGTCTTTTCCCCCGCTCTCTCTAGTTCTTCTGTCTTTTCCCCTGCTCTCTCTAGTTCTTCTGTCTTTTCCCCTGCTCTCTCTAGTTCTTCTGTCTTTTCCCCTGCTCTCCCTAGTTCTTCTGTCTTTTCCCCTGCTCTCTCTAGTTCTTCTGTCTTTTCCCCTGCTCTCTCTAGTTCTTCTGTCTTTTCCCCTGCTCTCTCTAGTTCTTCTGTCTTTTCCCCTGCTCTCTCTAGTTCTTCTGTCTTTTCCCCTGCTCTCTCTAGTTCTTCTGTCTTTTCCCCCGCTCTCTCTAGTTCTTCTGTCTTTTCTCTGCTCTCTCTTAGTTTTCTGTCTTTTCTCCTGCTCTCTCTAGTTCTTCTGTCTTTTCCCCTGCTCTCTCTAGTTCTTCTGTCTTTTCCCCTGCTCTCTCTAGTTCTTCTGTCTTTTCCCCTGCTCTCTCTAGTTCTTCTGTCTTTTCCCCCACTCTCTCTAGTTCTTCTGTCTTTTCCCCTGCTCTCTCTAGTTCTTCTGTCTTTTCCCCTGCTCTCTCTAGTTCTTCTGTCTTTTCCCCTGCTCTCTCTAGTTCTTCTGTCTTTTCCCCTGCTCTCTCTAGTTCTTCTGTCTTTTCTCCTGCTCTCGCTAGTTCTTCTGTCTTTTCCCCTGCTCTCGTTCTTCTGTCTTTTCCCCTGCTCTCTCTAGTTCTTCTGTCTTTTCCCCTGCTCTCTCTAGTTCTTCTGTCTTTTCCCCTGCTCTCTCTAGTTCTTCTGTCTTTTCCCCTGCTCTCCCTAGTTCTTCTGTCTTTTCTCCTGCTCTCTCTAGTTCTTCTGTCTTTTCTCCTGCTCTCGCTAGTTCTTCTGTCTTTTCTCCTGCTCTCTCTAGTTCTTCTGTCTTTTCCCCCGCTCTCTCTAGTTCGTCTGTCTTTTCCCCTGCTCTCTCTAGTTCTTCTGTCTTTTCCCCTGCTCTCTCTAGTTCTTCTGTCTTTTCCCCTGCTCTCTCTAGTTCTTCTGTCTTTTCCCCTGCTCTCTCTAGTTCTTTCTGTCTTTTCCCCTGCTCTCTCTAGTTTCTTCTGTCTTTTCCCCCGCTCTCTCTAGTTCGTCTGTCTTTTCCCCTGCTCTCTCTAGTTCTTCTGTCTTTTCCCCTGCTCTCCTCTAGTTCTTCTGTCTTTTCCCCTGCTCTCTCTAGTTCTTCTGTCTTTTCCCCCGCTCTCTCTAGTTCGTCTGTCTTTTCCCCTGCTCTCTCTAGTTCTTCTGTCTTTTCCCCTGCTCTCTCTAGTTCTTCTGTCTTTTCCCCCGCTCTCTCTAGTTCGTCTGTCTTTCCCCTGCTCTCTCTAGTTCTTCTGTCTTTTCTCCTGCTCTCTCTAGTTCTTCTGTCTTTTCCCCTGCTCTCTCCTTTCCTCTCGCCTGTTTTATTCAGCTGGTTAATAATGTGTATTTTTGGGATATTGTGGCATTTAGGCCATTTCTTGGTATATGTGTGTGTGCGATTGTACACTTCCGGTCAAAAGTTTTAGGACACCTACCCATTCAAGGGTTTTTCTTTATTCTTTACAATTTTCTACATTGTATAATAATAGTGAAGACATCAAAACTATGAAATAACACATATGGAATCGTGTAGTAACCCAAAAAGTGTTAAACAAATCAACACATATTTTATATTTGGGTTTCTACAAAGTAGTCACCCTTTGAATTGATGACAGCTTTGCCCACTCTTGGCCACTACTAAAGGCACCAATAATAATAAGAGTCATGCTTGGGCCAAGAAACACAAGCAATGGACATTAGTCCGGTGGAAATCTGTCCTTTGGTCTAGAGGTCAAATGTGAGATTTTTGGTTCCAACCGCCGTGTCTTTGTGAGATGTGGTGTGGGTGAATGGATGATCTCCTCGTGTATTTCCCACCGTAAAGCATGGAGGAAAAGGGGTGAAGTTGCGGGTGTGCTTTGCTGGTGTCACTGTGATTTATTTGGAATTCAAGGCACACTTAACCAGCATGGCTACCACAGCTTTCTGCAGTGATACACCATCCCATTGTTTGGGCTTAGTGGGACTATAAGTTGTTTTTCAACAGGACAATGACCCAACACACCTCCAGGCAGTGTATTTTACCAAGAAGGAGGGCGATGGAGTGCTGCATCAGATGACCTGGCCTCCACAATCTGCCAACCTCAACCCAATTGAGATGGTTTGGGATGAGTCGGACCGCAGAGTGAAGGAAAAGCAGCCAACAAGTGCTCATTATATGTGGGAACTCCTGTTGGAAAAGCATTCCAGATGAAGCTGGTTGAGAGAATGCCAAGAGTGCAAAGCTGTCAAAAGCTGTCATCATGGCAAAGGGTGGCTATTTGAAGAATCTCAAATAGAAAATATATTTAGACTTGTGTAACACTTTTTGGGTTACTACATGATTCCATATGTGTTATTTCATAGTTTTGATGTCTTCACTATTATTCTACAATGTAGAAAATAGTAAAAATAAAGGAGAACCCTTGAATGAGTAGGTGTTCTAAAGCGTTTGACCGGTAGTGTGTGCGGTGTGTGTGCCTTTTTTCTGTGTGCGTTGAGAGGCATATGTAGCTCAGTTCCTAGTATTCCCAGAGCTGCAGGTCACTCTGGTGTGTGTGTGTGTTGGACTGTGTGTGTGTGACAAGGGTCATTTACGGCAGTGCCGAGGCGAACAACGCCTTGCTTGATTAAATCCATGACCTTCAGCACCGGCACACGCAATCCACACACACTCCGCATTCTTAACACACACACGCTCGGCACACGTAATCAGCACCCAAAGGAATCTGTCATGGCATTGATCCATCTGCACACACACACACACACACACACACACACACACACACACACACACACACACACACACACACACACACACACACACACACACACACACACACACACACACACACACACACACACACACACCATCTATGGAATTGCGCTTCCAAACACCCTCAATCTCCTGACAGTGGAAAGGGCCATTTACCCTCAGAGGAGTATAATCACCGAATGTACAATGCATTCAGTAGTGGCACATTTGAACCCAGTGTTATACCTATTCAGGTTGTAGACACCACAGAAACATAGAAATAAAAGTATCTTTTTACAGTAGAACTGTGGTGTTCTCATTTTGTAGACTTGCGTTTTCCAGTTCCCCACCGCTGTCTTACCTTGTCGACCTGGTGTAGTGGCTCATTTCTTACCTTCTGTTCTCTCCTCTCTCCCCAGCGTGCAGACCGGGCTCCTACAAGGCCTCAGCGACCGACGCCTACTGCACAAAATGTCCGCCACATAGCTCCTCCCACCTGGAGAGAGCCTCTGAGTGTGTGTGTGAGAAAGGCTTCCACCGCGCGGAGACGGACCCGCGCTCCATGGCCTGCACACGTGAGCAGCACACACACACACACACTCACGCAAAAACATGCACAGACACTCACCGAGACACACTTGCACAAGCACCAAACATCCACACACCTACTGTTTATTGGCCTCAAACCTCAATTTGGTTGAGTTCCGCTGAATGCATTGTCATTGCCGCTTCTTTGACAATAATGCCTTTTGTAAAAGCCTTTGATCACAGACAGCTCTCTAGATACATATCACTGCTCTTCGAGATCACTTTAATTGTCTGTCTGAGCTGACGGGGACCCTACTAGATGACACTGATACCGTGACTCAACGATACTCCCGACACGAGCTGATACTAGAGGTTCTGTCTGTCTGAATCCACCGGAGGTACTGGCAGGATGGGCACCGACCACCAACCACATCCTGACACATCTCCCACACAGAGAGTGAGAGAGACGAGCTAGATAGATAGAAAGAAAGAAGGAGAGAGAGAGAGAGAGAGAGATAGAGAGGAGTGTAGGGAGAGGGAGAGACACACACACACGTGTGGGAAGGAGTGAAACCCATTAGGAGGTTATGGTAGATCAAACGTATTAATCGTTGCAGCAGGTGTGATGTGACAGGGGATATGAGCTGGAAATGAGCAACGGCTCTCGCAGATGTGTCACCTCGCCACAAACACACACACACACACACACACGTACACATCTCTGTCGCCTACTCGATCTTCTCCTGTTCTATCTGTCTTTTTCCTTTTACACGCTACAATCTCTCTCTCTGCCTCTTTTTTTTCTGTCTCTCGTCTCTTTCTCTCCGTCTCCCACTTTGAGGAGGTGATGAGGAGAGGAGCTTTTGGGGGTGGTTGAAAGGTGGGGAGAGGTGTTAGAAAGAGCTGGAAAAGGACTGAAATAGGGATGAGAGAGAAGGGTGGAAATGACCATTTGGGAGAGATGAGAAGAAGAACAGGGAGGAAGATACAGGGAGAGGAGAAGATGTGAGGGAGGAGGGAGAGGGCGAGAGAGGAGAAGATGTGAGGGAGGAGGGAGAGGGCGAGAGAGGAGAAGATGTGAGGGGGGAGGGAGAGGGCGAGAGAGGAGAAGATGTGAGGGAGGAGGGAGAGGGCGAGAGAGGGGCAGACATCAGGCTCCCTGTCACATATCATCCGCTGTCATCAGATTTACGGTAGACAGCCTCTATTACCCCCTGCCCTCCTCTCCCTGGCCCCCACCTGCTGCCCTTTACAGAGGCCTGCCACTGGGCAGCATGATCAGGAAAGGCCCAGGCTTTAGAGGCCCCCTGGGCCTCACTAGTCATCCTGCTGCTGATGAGATGTCATCAGTCCAGACACTGGAGCCTGAACCACCATTCATCATTGCAGCACTGAAATGATCCCATCATACACACAGTGACAGACACACACACGCACACGCACACTCACCGTCTCTCCCCTCTCTCCTCCCAGGTCCCCCTTCGGCTCCAGAGAACACCATCTCCACGGTCAATGAGACATGTGTCACACTAGAATGGAGTCCCCCACGTGACACGGGAGGTCGAGGTGACATCACCTACAGCCTCCGCTGCAGGAAGTGCTCTGGGGACGACATGAAGTGTGCGCCCTGTGGCAGCGGAGTCCATTTTGTGCCGAGGCAGTTCGGTCTCTCTGTGGCTATGGTGATGGTCACTGACCTGCAGCCACACAGCAACTACAGCTTCACCATAGAGAGCCTGAATGGAGTGTCTGATCTGAGTCCCACACCCAGGGGAGCTGTGATAGTTAATGTCACCACCAGCCAGACAGGTAGGATCACACACGGACAAACACGCAGACAAACACGCAGACAACCTCGCAGACAAACACGCAGACAAACACGCAGACAACCTCGCAGACAAACACGCAGACAAACATGAGGACAAAACATGAGGACAAAACACGAGGACAAACACGAGGACAAACACGCGGACAAACACGAGGACAAACACGCAGACAAACACGAGGACAAACACGAGGACAAACATGCGGACAAACACGAGGACAAACACGAGGACAAACACGCAGACAAACACGAGGACAAACACGAGGACAAACATGCGGACAAACATGCGGACAAACACGAGGACAAACATGCGGACAAACACGCAGACAAACACGAGGACAAACACGCGGACAAACACGAGGACAAACACGCAGACAAACACGAGGACAAACACGAGGACAAACATGCGGACAAACACGAGGACAAACACGAGGACAAACACGCAGACAAACACGAGGACAAACACGAGGACAAACATGCGGACAAACATGCGGACAAACACGAGGACAAACACGCGGACAAACACGCAGACAAACACGAGGACAAGCATGCGGACAAACACGAGGACAAACACGAGGACAAACACGAGGACAAACACGCAGACAAACACGAGGACAAACATGCGGACAAACACGAGGACAAACACGAGGACAAACAAGAGGACAAACACGAGGACAAACACGCAGACAAACACGAGGACAAACATGCGGACAAACATGCGGACAAACACGCAGACAAACACGAGGACAAACATGCGGACAAACACGCAGACAAACACGAGGACAAACACGAGGACAAACACGAGGACAAACACGCAGACAAACACGAGGACAAACACGAGGACAAACACGCAGACAAACACGAGGACAAACACGCAGACAAACACGCAGACAACACGCAGACAAGCACGCAGACAAACTCGCAGACAAACACGCAGACAAACACGAGGACAAACACGAGGACAAACACGCAGACAAACACGAGGACAAACACGAGGACAAACACGCAGACAAACACGAGGACAAACATGCGGACAAACATGCGGACAAACACGAGGACAAACACGAGGACAAACATGCGGACAAACACGAGGACAAACACGAGGACAAACATGCGGACAAACATGCGGACAAACACGCGGACAAACATGCGGACAAACACGCAGACAAACACGCGGACAAACATGCAGACAAACACGCAGACAAACACGAGGACAAACACGAGGACAAACACGCAGACAGACACGCGGACAAACACACTACCGTTTCAGTGTATTGGCAGTCAATGTCCGCTCAGTAATGATGTCTGGACTGATGTCTAAACACACACACACACACGTAATATGAGAGATTGGATATGCCTAGACCTAATCAGATTTGAAAGGACACACAGACACACACTCTCTTCACTGTGTCCCAAACCCTTCACCCAGGGCTTTGCATCTGCTGAAGACTCTCGATTAGGCCACACTCACATGTGCTGATTGGATCTGGACACACGCAGTACATGGAGTGTGTGTGTGTGTGTAGGAC
>NC_034200.2:9989900-10004900 GCF_002021735.2 Oncorhynchus kisutch | reverse complement strand
GTGTGTATGAATTGATATGTAGGCTACATGTGCCTTCAAAAAATGTTCATGTAGTTCTGTCCTTCAGTTGTTCTTGTCTATTAATGTTCTGTATTATGTCGTGTGGACCCCTGTAAGAGGAGCTGCTGCTTTTGCAACAGTTAATGGGGATCCTAATAAAATACCAAATACCAAAGGTCTTACTCACATCAGCTATATAGAGCAAGATCACACAGCCATCTGGAGCAGCTGGTGCTCTCATGCATGGTTCAATGTTGCTTGCCTCAAAGCGAGCATAGACGGAATTTACTTGTCTGGTAGGCTTGCGGCGCTGGGTCATTCGCGGCTGGGTTTCCCTGGTAGTTTGCAAGACCTTTCGTATTGATATTTTGATTGTAGGAGGTCATAGTGAGATTTCTTATAATCTTCCAGATTGGTGTCCCACTCCTTGAAAGCGGTAGCTCTAGCCTTTAGTTCAGTGCGGATGTTGCCTGTAATCTATGGCTTCTGGTTTGAATATGTACGTACGGTCACTGTGGGGATGCACTTATCGATGCACTGTCACGCCCTGACCTGAGTATTCTTTGTTTTCTTTATATATTTTGGTTAGGTCAGGGTGTGACGAGGGTGGGAAGTGTGTTTTTGTCTCATCTAGGATTTTGTATGTCTAGGTGTGTGTGTCTAGTCTAGGCATATTGTAGGTCTATGGTGGCCTGGATTGGTTCCCAATCAGAGGCAGCTGTTTATCGTTGTCTCTGATTGGGGAACCTATTTAGGTTGCCATTTTCCAGTTTGGGTTTGTGGGTTATGTCAGAGCCATCAGTCCGCCAGGAGCTGCCAGAGCCGTCAGCCAGCCAGGAGCTGCCAGAGTCGTCAGCCAGCCAGGAGCTGCCAGAGCCATCTGTCAGCCAGGACCTGCCAGAGCCGTCAGCCAGCCAGGAGCTGCCAGAGTCGTCAGCCAGCCAGGAGCTGCCAGAGTCGTCAGCCAGCCAGGAGCTTCCTGTCACGCCGGCGATGCCGGAGTTGCCCTCCTGTCCGGAGCTGACAGAGTCGCTCCTCAGTCCAGAGGCGCCTTTCCGTCCAGTGGCGCCCTCTACGATGATCTTCAGTCCGGGGCCCGATGCGAGGGTGGGCCAAGTGGGCCAAGACTGAGGTAGAGAGGGGTCCACATCCCGCACCTGAGCCGCCGCTGTGAAAGAGGCCCACCCGGACCCTCCCCTTTAGATTAGGTTTTTGCGGCCGGAGACCGCACCTTTGTGGGGGGGTACTGTCATGCCCTGACCTGAGTATTCTTTGTTTTCTTTATATATTTTGGTTAGGTCAGGGTGTGACGAGGGTGGGAATTGTGTTTTTGTCTCATCTAGGGTTTTGTAGGTCTAGATGTGTCTAGGTGTGTGTGTCTAGTCTAGGCATATTGTAGGTCTATGGTGGCCTGGATTGGTTCCCAATCAGAGGCAGCTGTTTATCGTTGTCTCTGATTGGGGAACCTATTGAGGTTGCCATTTTCCAGTTTGGGTTTGTGGGTTATTGTCTATGGGATGTTGCTTGTTAGCACAGTGTTTCTTTAGCAGTCACGTTCGTCTTGTTAGTTTGTTTTAGTGTACTTCGTGTTTTTCCGTCTTTTCATAAAATAATGCATTCACACCACGCTGCGCTTTGGTCTACTCAATACGACAATCGTGACATGCACTTATTAATGAAGCTGGTGACTGGTGTTGTAAACTCCTCAATGTTACCGGATGAATCCCGGAACATATTACAGTTGGTGCTAGTCGGTGCTAGTCGGTGCTAGCGAAACAGTCCTGTAGCTTGAGCATCCGCTTCAACGGACCACTTCCGTAATTGAGCACATCACTGGTACTTGCTGTTTGACTTTTTGCTTGTAAGCAGCAATCAGGAGAATAGAGTTAAGCTTTGCATGCGTCTCTGAGCGTGGAGTAAAGGTGATCTAGAGTTGTTTCACCTCTAGTTGCACACATGACATGGTGGTAGAAATGAGGTTAAACCGATTTCAGTTTCCCTGCATTAAAATCATCAGCCACTGGGAGCGCCGCCTCTGGATGTGCATTTCCTTGTTTGCTTATGGCCCTATACAGCTCGTTGAGTGCTGTCTTAGTGCCAGCATCGGTTTCTGGTGGTAAAGAAACAGCTACAAAATTTATAGATGAATACTGTCTTGGTAGATATTGTAGTATGGCCTGTAGTTTATCGTGAGGTATTCTAACTCATGCGAGCAAAACTTTGAGAATTCCTTAGCATTAGAGATTGGCACACAAGCTGTTGTTAACAAAGAGACACACACCTCTCCCCTTAATCTTACCCGAAGCTGTCATTCGGTCTTGACGATGCATCGAAAAAATAGCTAGATGTATATTATCCATGTCCTTATTCGGCCACGACTCTGAGAAACATAGGGTATTATAGTACTTCAGGTCCCGTTGATAGGATAGTCTCGAACAGAGCTCGTCCAGTTTGTTCTCCAGTGATTTTTATATATTCGCCAATAGAAGGGTAGAGGCGGTTTAGTTCTATTCGTCGATTTGGTCTCGTCCGGGAGCTGTACCTCCCTCTTTCGAGTGACCCGGGTGTAGGACCTGGTCCTGGAGGAGCAATACATCCACAGTTGCCGACTCGTTGAAGTAGAAATCTTCTTTCAAGGCAAGGTTAGTGATCGCTCTTCTAATGTCCAGAAGCTGTTTTAGGGACATAGGAAATGATGGCAGGAGTATTATGTACAAAAAAAAGTTGAGATCAGCGTAAAAACAACAACACACAAAATAGCAGAATTGGTCAGGAGGCCATTAGACGGCAGCTATCCATCTCTGCAGTGCCGTGTGTGTGTGTGTGTGTGTGTGTGTGTGTGTGTGTGCTTGACTTAAGATTGCAGGAGATCAAAGACAGCACTTGAGAGACAAGGAGGGAAATGAGGACTAGAGATGGAGAGAGCACCGCAGAGCAAACAGAGAGCGGAGAGGCAGGGAGAAGACATAAAGAAAGGGAGAAAGGCAAGTTCAGAGATGATATTGGAAGTAGTGAGGATTGTAGAAGGGAGCATCAGAGATGTTCTTTCTTGTGAGAGAGGGAAGGAGGGAGGGGGGAAGAAACAGGGAGCGAGGGGTGGAGGGAGTAGGGAGAGATTGACCTGGAAGGTGCAATAGTAGTGGTTATGTTGCATACCGGCAGGCAGGTTTCTGAAGAATCAGACAGAATCTGAGTGATAACCACTCACTGTAGCGTGTACATGTGTGTCTCTCTTTTTCTCTCAACTTCTTTCCTTCTGTCTCTCTTTCTCTTCATCGCCTCTTCTCATTTTTCTATACCATCTTCTCTCTCCCCATTTCAATATCTGCTCCTCTCCCTACACTGGTGTCTATTCAACATTTCCTCTCAATCGCCTATGCTTTTCTCTCTCTCTCTCTCTCTCTCTCTCTCTCTCTCTCTCTCTCTCACTCTCTCTCTCTCTCTTGCTCTCTCTCTCTCTCTCTCTCTCTCTCGCTCTGTCTCTCTCTCTCTCGCTCTGTCTCTCTGTCTCGCTCTCTCTTTCCTTTCCTTTCCTTTCCTTTCCTTTCCTTTCCTTTCCTTTCCTTTCCTTTCCTTTCCTTTCCTTTCCTTTCTATTTCTTTGTATTCACCTTTCAGGATTTCCTTGTTGTGTTCTCTGTAGCCTTCATTACAGCTGAATGAAGCTACACTCATTCATCTCAAGCATCTGAGAGAAGGTGGAGGGTGAGAGGCAGGGAGAGAATGAGAGAGAGCTCTGTGCGGTTAAAATGAATGACAATGTACTGACTGGATCACCTTTTGAAGACAGATGAGTCAGATAGCCATATGCAGCAGTCATAATAGTGGAATATAAAGGATTCGTACAAATCTTTGTATAGAAAACCAGCTTCAACCATTCTTTCAGCATTGGCAATTACTCCCTTGGCAAGTAACAGAACGAGGGGGGGAATGGCAGAACGTGCTCTATTTTGGTGGCCTTTGGTACATTCTAATGCCTTGATTCCATCTGAAATACACAGCTAAATAATGAAATACTTTAACGACTTTAACCTGGTTTGGTCAAGTAAGTGGTATTGAGTAGAAAGACATGAAACTCCTGAGTGGCGAAGCGGTCTAAAGGCACTGCATCGCAGTGTTGAGGCGTCACTACCGGACGCGTCCGGGGGTCCCTGTCTCACAACCGGACGCGACCGGGGGTCCCTTAAGGCGGCACACAACTCGGCTCATCGCGCTCCAGCGACTCCTGGTGGTGGGTGTGTCCTCTGACACATTGGCGCATCTGCCTTCCGGGTTAAGCGAGCGGGTGTTAAGAGGCGTTTCGGAGGACGCGTGGCTTGACTTTCGACCTGAGGAGTTGCAGCAATGAGACAAGATCGTAATTGGGGAGGAAAAGGGGGTAGAGATACGTTAAAATGACTGAAAAAAGTAATGAATTC
Source organism: Oncorhynchus kisutch (assembly GCF_002021735.2). Classification (NCBI taxonomy): domain Eukaryota; kingdom Metazoa; phylum Chordata; class Actinopteri; order Salmoniformes; family Salmonidae; genus Oncorhynchus; species Oncorhynchus kisutch. Next base: position 10,000,483 of record NC_034200.2, on the reverse strand, counting down.
GGGTGTGTAGGCCTATGTGATCAGGACCATTTTCTAAGTAAGATCACCTTTTTTTAACATTAAACCTTTCTTCTCTTTAGATAAAAGTCATATTTATAGTTATACTGACAGATATGAATTGGCACAGTGATGTTTGTTCTTCAAACTATGAATTGTATTGGCTCTGCTGCTGCGGACACTTAAGGTGAGTAAAACAATTGTATTTGTATGCCAGACAAAATTAAACGGGCCTATTTATATAATGAATATGAATAAAGATGGCCGAGCAATATTAAATATTAAAGCATTAAAGGCTTCAGTCTCATTAAAGGCTTCAGTCTCATTAAAGGCTTCAGTCATACAAAGTTATACTTACATCTGAACTGGTTCTCTAGCAGATTAGTAAAAATGCCTCACCCCTTGTTCAAGAATGTCCTTTTTCGGGCTTCCGGTGACGCAACTTAGGAAATGGCTGCCTAGATCTTCGTACTGCACATCGGTTGGGTATTTCCCCCCCTAAATTGAAGTATTTACTCTGAGCATTAGAATAACTTACGCAAAATGGGAAAGGGGAAAATAGGAAAAGGTCGCGGAGCTACAACAACAGCCCGTAACAAGACAGCAGAAGATATAATCGTCGATGAACCTGAAATGGCTAATGCTAGCGCAAATAAGACAGCAGCAGCAAAAGAACCCTCATTTCGTGAGGTGATGAAGGAGGAATTGCGCGAGGCGCTTCACAGGCTTACGAGAGGAACATCGAGAAGATGTAAGAAAAGAACTAAACGAGTTCAATAAGGACATTAACCAGAAACTGGAAGAAAACCAATTAGAACTTCACAGAATATCTACAAGAATGGGAGACGCAGAACAGCGCATTGGGGAAACAGACACATGGACCTCCGCAGTCAAGGAGTGACAGAACTCAAACGTTTCTCACGACGAAACAACATTAGACTTTATAACGTAGTAGAGGGCGCAGAAAAAGACTCTATGCCCAACTTCGTGGAGGGTCTATTCAAGGGCATACTTGAAGACGACACTGACCTGGGAATCAAGAGAGCACACCGAGCTCTGGCCTCAAACCCCCCCCCCAGCGGTGCCCCACCAAGATCCATAGTAGTACGGTTCCTAAGATTCTCAGTCAAAGAGAAAGTCTTACATGCAACCTGGAAAAAGCCTGTTAACGTCCAAGGCCAACGAGTGTTCTTTGATCATGACTACGCGGGAGAGATACTGGAAAGAAGGAAAGAACACACCCCCCATTAAGAAAGCACTTAGAGAGAAGGGTATTCGCTTCCAAACACCATACCCGGCAAAAATGTGGGTATTTCTGGAAAATGGCCCGGTTACATACGAGCCTGCAGACGAGGCGGCTGAGGACCTGAAGTCAAGGGGCTTCCCAGTGGAGTATACCGCCAGGAGAAAGGTGACATCACCAGTGGAAAGACTCGAGCAGGCTCGTTAATAACATATATATTAGCTAAGGATTAATGACACATTGACAATGGGGCGACAGAAGGGCATATCGAGGGGAGGATTCATGATATGCAAGCATGACCGATATAGTTTTCACTTGTAATTAACCGATGTGTATAAGCGACGAAATAGGCGCCCTTATTATTTTCGGTTCCACCAGGTCTTGTTTGTGACTACGTCACGCATTTTCATATCTGAGCGAGGGGCCCATCCTGCGGACAGGCTCATCCCCTCAAACCCCAGAGGCAAGAGACAGTCCTCTGACATGGGAGTCCAAATAACAAATTATTTTCCCACTTTGGTTTACTTTATTATCGTTCTTGATCTTTCGTTCATTTTTAGGCTCATGATAAGCAGGCAGATATGGTGCTTGTTGTACAGGTTGTTGTTTTTTTATATCGATGCATCATGGGGAATTTAAAGTCATAAGACTCAATGTAAACGGACTGGGGAGTGCCGTCAAGAGAAGTAAGGTAATAGCCAAGCTGAAACTGGAGAGAGTTGACATACTATTCTGGCTGGAAACTCACTTATCCACACCTGAACACGAGAAACTCAAGAAAATTGGATATAGGACTATTTTAGGACTATTTTTTTTGTTTTTTTTTTGCAATCTTGATCCCAAATTCAGTTAATTTTGAGTTTATGTCAGAAATAAAAGACAAGGAGGGTAGATTTATACTTGTTAAATGTAAACTGGATAACAAGGAAGTTACATTATTTAATGTAAACGCACCCCCAGGGAGTGACATGGTCTTCTACAGGAAGTTGTTTGATTTAATTGCCACAGAAACCACTGGCACTCTAATCTGTGGAGGGGACTTTAACACAATTATAAACTCAAAATTGGACAGCACAAACCAAAATAGGAAAATGAGCCTAGTTGCCAAAAAGATCAATAGGATACTGCAGGATCTAGGACTGCTCGATGTATGGCGTGACACCCACAAGACAGATAAGGAATAGACTTTTTACTCAGCACGCTACACTGAATACTCCAGGTTAGACTACTTTTTCATGTACAGTGCAGATAGACACAGGCTTAAGGATTGTAGGATCGGGCAGAGTGACTTATCAGATCATAATGGAGTTTACCTAACTCTATAGCAAACCAAGAAATACTATATGGAGACTTAATACACGCATGCTGAATGATCCAGCATTCAAGGAATCAATAAAGACAGAATTGAACATCTATCTGGAGAATAATGATAATGGGGAAGTATCTCCTGCTATATTTGTGGGATGCAGCTAAGGCGGTTATTAGAGGGAAGATCATAGCCACATCATCTCTCAACACAAAGATTAAAGCACAGAAACGGCTGAAATTACAGGAAACCCTAAGAAACTTAGAACGATCTCATAGTCAATACAAAGGCCCTTTTATATTACGAGAGATTCATAAGGTAAAACAGGAAATTGACCAGATTTCTAGAGAAGAAGTAGAGAAAAAGCTCAGCTCACGATATTATGAAGCAGGCTCAAAGGCAACCAAATTACTAGCATGGAGACTCAGGAAACAACAATCAGGAAACAACAAGCACAGAAGACCATTTTCAAAATAAAAACAAACAAAAAAGATCACATGCAAATGAGATGAAATACAGAATGCAATTGAATCATATTACACAAATCTGTACAAGCAACCAAAGAAGGTAGATGCACAGACAATAGAGCACTTTTTGAACTCACTCGATCTCCCCTCAATTGGGACAGAGCAAAATGATAGACTAACTTTAGAAATATCCACCGAAGAAATGAATAAAGCAATATCTCAACAAAAAGTCAACAAGTCTCCAGGCACTGATGGCTTCCCTTCAGAATGGTTCAAGACCTTCAGAGAACAATTACCACCTCTACTTAAGGCCTGTTTTAACTGGACTCTGAGGGAGGGGGGTCTCCCACCGTCATGGAGAGAGGCCATCATATCAGTAATCCCAAAAGAAGGTAAAGATAAGAAAGAATGCAGTTCATATCGACCTATCATAATTCTTAACACAGATTATAAACTATATGCATCAATAATAGACAAAAGAATGGAGAACATAATCCCAGAATTGATTGACGGAGATCATACTGGTTTCATACAAAATAGGCAGACACAGGACAACATAAGGAGAACACTACATGTCATGGACCACATTACTCAGAATAAGACAACTGCAATATTAATCAGTCTAGATGCAGAAAAAGCATTTGATTCAGTGGGATGGGATTACCTATTCCAAGTTATGGAAATATTTGGTTTCAACAAAGAAGTGATACAGTGCATCAAAACACTGTATTCATGTCCGACCGCTAGAATAAAGATAAATGGACATTTGACACGAACGATAAAATTAGAACGAGGGGCAAGACAAGGCTGTAATCTTTCACCCACGCTCTTCTCCTTGTACCTAGAACCATTAGCACAGGCAATAAGACAGGACCCAACCTTAGAGGGAATAACAATAAGAGGCAGTGAACATAAGATATGCATGTATGCTGATGACGTTCTGTTATTCCTTAAAGACCCAGGCTCAAGTGTACCTAGATTGATGGATGTTTTACAAACATTTGGAACATATTCAGGGTATGTGCTTAACGTACACAAGACCCAAGCCCTAGTATATAATTATACCCCACAGGAAGAGCTGAAGAGTAGGTATAACTTCACCTGGACCTCTTCATCCATTAAATATCTGGGAGTAAATTTACCAAAAAGATACACTCAACTTTATTGCATGAATTACGATCACATTAACAAGAAAATATATGATGACCTGGACAGGTGGAATTCACTTCCCTTGGATCTTAGTAGTAGAATTGAAACAATCCAAATGAACATCCTGCCAAGGTTACTGTATTTGTTCCAATCACTGCCCATAGAAATCCCGCCTAAACAGTTTAGGGAATGGGATAAACGGATATCAAGGTTCATCTGGAACAGTAAGAGACCAAGAACTAGATATACAACATTACAATTACCAAAAAACTGTGGAGGTATGGCCTTACCAAACCTAAAAGATTATTATGTGTCAGCCCAATTGAGACCTCTGGTGTGTTGGTGCAATTCAGAATACGAATCCAAATGGAAAGACATGGAGACTACGCTGACAGAGATAACCATACAGTCAGTTTAGGGAAATAAAGACATGGAGACTACGCTGACAGAGATAACCATACAGTCAGTTTAGGGAAATAAAGACATGGAGACTACGCTGACAGAGATAACCATACAGTCAGTTTAGGGAAATAAAGACATGGAGACTACGCTGACAGAGATAACCATACAGTCAGTTTAGGGAAATAAAGACATGGAGACTACGCTGACAGAGATAACCATACAGTCAGTTTAGGGAAATAAAGACATGGAGACTACGCTGACAGAGATAACCATACAGTCAGTTTAGGGAAATAAAGACATGGAGACTACGCTGACAGAGATAACCATACAGTCAGTTTAGGGAAATAAAGACATGGAGACTACGCTGACAGAGATAACCATACAGTCAGTTTAGGGAAATAAAGACATGGAGACTACGCTGACAGAGATAACCATACAGTCAGTTTAGGGAAATAAAGACATGGAGACTACGCTGACAGAGATAACCATACAGTCAGTTTAGGGAAATAAAGACATGGAGACTACGCTGACAGAGATAACCATACAGTCAGTTTAGGGAAATAAAGACATGGAGACTACGCTGACAGAGATAACCATACAGTCAGTTTAGGGAAATAAAGACATGGAGACTACGCTGACAGAGATAACCATACAGTCAGTTTAGGGAAATAAAGACATGGAGACTACGCTGACAGAGATAACCATACAGTCAGTTTAGGGAAATAAAGACATGGAGACTACGCTGACAGAGATAACCATACAGTCAGTTTAGGGAAATAAAGACATGGAGACTACGCTGACAGAGATAACCATACAGTCAGTTTAGGGAAATAAAGACATGGAGACTACGCTGACAGAGATAACCATACAGTCAGTTTAGGGAAATAAAGACATGGAGACTACGCGGACAGAGATAACCATACAGTCAGTTTAGGGAAATAAAGACATGGAGACTACGCTGCCAGAGATAACCATACAGTCAGTTTAGGGAAATAAAGACATGGAGACTACGCTGACAGAGATAACCATACAGTCAGTTTAGGGAAATAAAGACATGGAGACTACGCTGACAGAGATAACCATACAGTCAGTACTGGGAAATAAAGACATGGTGAAAGAAATATACAATAGACAAAATCAGTGGATTAATTTCTCTCTGAAGACATGGTTTAGGGTAGTTAAGCAAAACAATTTAGACAGAGAGATCAAACTGCTGAGTTGGCCCGCATACGACCCCAGCTTCATCCCTGCAACTCAGGACAGCAGGTTTAAACAATGGACGCAGAAAGGCATCACATCATTCAGTACATTTATAAGGAATGGGAACCTAGATAACTTCCAGGACCTAAGTAAAAAACATGGCTTGGATAAACAAGATTTTTACAGATACCTACAAGTTCGACACTATTTCGTAAGGGAGATAAAAGTGACTGACCCTCGAGCACCTCCAAAATTAATCCAAGTATTCACTAACGCATACAACTTGGGGAGTAAGAAAAAAACTCTACCTGGGTATTCAATCCTCAAAGAAACATTCTACAAACTATATTAAAAATGTGAGGAGGAACTTAACATTGAAATAACTGATAAAACATGGTTGAACATATTAGAGACTCAACAAAGCTCCACCAACTCAAAGTCATGGAGAGAATTCTGTTGGAAGAATGTTACACGTTTGTTCATAACACCTAAACTGAAATCAAAACAGACTGGCTCACTACACCCTTGTTGGAGAGAATGCGGTCTATTGAGGGCGGACCACTCTGATATCTTTTGGACTTGCCCCGCAATCAAAATTTACTGGGGAGAAATAAGATCTAACATTGGAAAAATAATGGGATTTGACATAGAACAAACATTCATTTCTTTGTACATGGGTGAAATACCTGATGACTGACACAATAGAGAAAAGTACCTCTTGAATGTTCTTAAGAAATGGCTACAAAATGACCCTCCCACAGTGACACAATGGATAGACATTGTAGAAGAAATACACCACATGGAGCGTATGACCTTTGCTTTAAGAACTCAACAGGAGAGAGGTCAAGAATACTGGGAAAAATGGGTTTCGTACTTGGAAAAGGTCTAATTCAAAGATGTCAATGTAACTAATATGATGGTATGATGATGAAGGTATGAAGTGCACTGTAATTGCCAAATCTTTTAATTTAAATTTTTTTAATTTGACTTTATTTATACTTTATTTGTGTTCCTACAATAAAAAAATGTATATTAAAAAAAAGAATGTCCTTTTTCAGATTACAACCTCTCACTTTCAGTTATTTTTTAAAAACAAGCCATAGAAAGTGTCAGGATTCACCTAGGGGTCATGATTTGGGGCTATACAGATGTTTGATGTATTAGAATAATTATGCTTATGTTATATTAATAGAAGGGGAGGGGTTTTAAGACCCCTTCCCTTCAGTACATTTATAGGGTCCTAGACTATAGATTAACAATATATACGTATATTCATGATATAGTTTTAGAATTGTTCCACAGTTCTCTCTCTCTCATATAATGTGTGACTGAAACAGAACTCTGCAGGGGAGTGTGGGAGATAAGAGACTAGTCAGACATTCCACAATAATTCAGCTTTGGGGAGTGGACGTTTACTGCAAAGGTTAAGATAACACTAAAAGCCATTGTTTACATAGGGTTTTGGTCTCAGGAGTAAAAAGGTTAGGACATAGTCAGTGACATCACTAAGGCGGGACTTTAATAAAACAACTGGAGACCTTTTGTTTGAGGTGGAACTTACTCGGAAACATGCGTGCTTATGTTCCTGTTCCTGTTTGTCAACTTCTGTCTGCAGTTGCATTAATAAAGGTTTTTGAATGATTTAAATCAAGATATTGTCATGATGCTGATTTCACCAATGAACCGATTATTGACAAGGAAGGACGTAAGGAACGAAACCTAACAAAAGGCAGAAAAGACAGAACAAATAAAATAACAAACATTATGGTTAAACTCAAATCTACTAATTGATCATTCAAAAAGATGTATTATTATATATATGTAAGGTGTAATCTTTTAAATGATATAAATAGGACTGGTTGTCACACATGCAGCTAACAGAAGTGTATAGAAATGACTGCTCTACCCAAAATTACAACCAACTGATTGCCACATTACCACAAACATGGAAGAGTAAGGAGTAAGGAACTGCATGAAAGACCAAAGTTGGTTAAAGAACATTTTTATAAGTAAAAAAGTATACCCGTTTCATTTAAGGACCAAAAAATTGACAGCTGTGCTATATAGATTGCAAAATAGCTGGGAAGAGATTTTCGATGTACCGATTCCACGGCACATGGTTTATGAGCTGATACACAAAATGACAGCGGAATAAAAACTTTGAATTTTCCCATTGAGATTATTATACAAAATCCTTGCAACCAATAGAATGTTACATGAGCGGCCTTTCAGGTTATGTCAGTATAGGACTCGTTTTACTGTGGATATAGATACTTTTGTACCTGTTTCCTCCAGCATCTTCACAAGGTCCTTTGCTGTTGTTCAGGGATTGATTTGCACTTTTCGCACCAAAGTACGTTCATCTCTACAGAATGTGTCTCCTTCCTGAGTGGTATGACGGCTGCGTGGTCCCATGGTGTTTATACTTGCGTACTATTGTTTGTACAGATGAAAGTGGTACCTTCAGGCATTTGGACATTTCTCCCAAGGATGAACCAGACTTGTGGAGGTCTCCCAATTTTTTTCTGAGGTCTTGGCTGATTTATTTTGATTTTCCCATGATGTCAAGCAAAGAGGCACTGAGTTTAAAGGTAGGCCTTGAAATACATCCACAGGTACACCTCCAATTGACTCAAATGATGTCAATTAGCCTATAAGAAGCTTCTGAAGCCATGACATCATTTTCTGGAATTTTCCAAGCTGTTTAAAAGCACAGTCAATTTAGTGTATGTAAACTTCTGACCCACTGGAATTGTGATGCAGTGAATTATAAGTGAAATAATCTGTCTGTAAAAAATTGTTGGAAAAATGACTTGTGTCATGCACAAAGTAGATGTCCTAACTGACTTGCCAAAACTATAGTTTGTTAACAAGACATTTGTGGAGTGGTTGAAAAGCGAGTTTTAATGACTCCAACCTAAGTGTATGTAAACTTCCGACTTCAACTGTGTATATATATATATATATATATATATATATATATATATATATATATATATATATATGGCGTGTGCAAAGCTGTCATCAAGGCAAAGGATGGCTATTTTAAAGAATCTAAAATATATATATATATGTTGAACACTTTGTTGGTTACTACATGATTCCATATGTGTTATTTCATAGTTGTGATGTCTTCACTATTATTCTACAATGTAGGAAATAGTACAAATAAAGGAAAACCCTTGAATGAGTCGGTGTGTCCAAACCTTTGACTGGTGATGTACATTACATGGGACCTGTAAATCCACACACAGGAGACTCATGCTCTCCCTCGATGAAGATACATTTGACTGCAGCAAACCACAGCGCAAAAATAACAGCGGTACCAAGAGGCGGGACAGACAGCATCACTTGCTTTGCGACTGACAGGCGCCTGTCCTATCAATAGATCACTAAGATGCATATTCAGAAGATGCTTATACAGAATTTTCTGACTAGCGAAATTGAAACTTAAATGACAAGAAGCCTAGTTAATTTATGAAGTGGAAAAAGTAGCCGGCTGACAAAGAGTCTGTTATCGGCTGTTTAGGCCAACAGCCGGCGCTTATGGGAAACACTGTACACACGCACGCGCACATGCACACACACACACACCATAAGCCCTACACCCCCTCGATATACGTTGGCAGGGGAGCGGGTGATACCGTGGTAATATGGCTAGTAAAAGCGGCGATATGTGGTGTGTTCTGTTCTGTTCCTGTTCCTGTTAAATAAAGTGGTGTCTGTTCATTGTTCCTGCAGGGAGGAAACATGAAAAACACACCAAACCCCCTCAGACACAGACCCTGCACAGACAAAACACCACTGTTATTGCTGAGTGTGTGTGTGTATGTGTGCAGTTATTGCTGTGAGACGTGTGTGTGTGTGTGTGCCGAGCACGTTTGTTGTTATTTGTATTATTTTTTTTATACAGTTGAAGTCGGAAGTTTACATACACTCACTTAGCATTTGGTAGCATTGCCTTTAAATTGTTTAACTTGGGTCAAATGCTTCTGGTCGCCTTCCACAAGCTTCCCACAATAAGTTGGGTGAATTTTGGCCCATTCCTCCTGACAGAGCTGGTGTAACTGAGTCAGGTTTGTAGGCCTCCTTGCTCACATACGCTTTTTCAGTTCTGCCCACAATTGTTCTATAGGATTGAGGTCAGGGCTTTGTGATGGCCCCTCCAATACCTTGACTTTGTTGTCCTTAAGCCATTTTGCCACAACTTTGGAAGTATGCTTCAGGTCATTGTCCATTTGGAAGACCCATTTGCGTCCGAGCTTTAACTTAACTGATGCCTTGAGATGTTGCTTCAATATATCCACTTAATTTTCTTTTCTCATGATGCCATCTATTTTGTGAAGTGCACCAGTCCCTCCTGCAGCAAAACACCCCACAACATGATGCTGCCACCCCCATGCTTCACAGTTGGGATGGTGTTCTTCGGCTTGCAAGCCTCCCCCTTGTGATACAGTGAATTATAAGTGAAATAATCTGTCTGTAAACCATTGTTGGAAAATGTACTTGTGTCATGCACAAAGTAGATGTCCTAACTGACTTGCCAAAACTATAGTTTGTTAACAAGACATTTGTGGAGTGGTTGAAAAACAAGTTTTAATGACTCCAACCTAAGTGTATGTCAACTTCTGACTTCAACTGTATAGTGTACTTTCTGAGGTGTTCTATTACTCCACAGAAAGTACTATTTTACACCTATGGTTACTATACATAACTTTAACCCTTTAACCCTTTAACTTTAATAAGAGATTCTCCAAAATGTAAATAGTCCAGGCATTTATATACAAATTCTAGTCGTTCTTTATCAAGGGCCTTTTCA
>NC_034200.2:9974900-9984900 GCF_002021735.2 Oncorhynchus kisutch | reverse complement strand
GGAGAAGCGTCCATCCATGTATACGGGTAAGAGAGTCTAGCTAGCTTAAATTACATGTTTTTAATTTAGTCAGAAAGTCATTTTCATTTCAAATTAGTGTACTGTTCGCTAGCTAGCTAGCTAACGTTATGAGTTGGGATTATGGTACAATGTTTAGCTAGCTAGCTACATGTCTAAACAAAAGACTCCACTATGCAAGTAACTATTTCAATAGAATGTTTATGATGTCAATGCAACAACTGTCATATACGTAGCTGGTAAATTCGCTCTGGTAATCTACTCTGATTTCAGAGCACTCTCATCTGAGTCAGAGCGCAGAATAACTGAGGAATTTACGAACTCACAACACCCGTTGAATATGGCTGGTGTCAATAAACATTGGTAAAACAAGCGTAATTAAATTGTTGCCAGCAGCACAGTTTCAATCACCAATACTCTGGATAACATAAAAACAGCCTAACCAGCTCTGCTAGGGTGAGTAAAATGGTCAGAGTGAGGTGTTCTCTCATTTGTGTCTGGAAGTAGCTAGCAAGCTAGCCAACATTAGCGAGTTAGCTTGGGTGCTTGACTGCTGTTGTTAGGTCAGAACGCTTGGATCAACCATGCTTTTCGGGTCAGAGCATCTTGTGTGCCCTCCGATAAGCAAAACGCTCTGATTTTACTAACAGCCCATCTATCAATGCTCTGAGTTTCCGAACGCACAGAGCACACTCTGGCACTCCAGATTACATTTACGAACACACCCGTAGTGTAAACCAGCCTTTAGTCTTGAAATCTTTGGTTAAGTAGTATATAGCCTCACATGTGAATCCTTAAAGAGATGGGCGGGGCTAAGGCTTAAAAGGGTCTGAACGATGCTGAATGAGTGTAGACAAAGAAGAACTCTCCATTAGTTACCAAAACATTCAAGGGCCATTTTCTTTTTTGATCTTGTCTCATCGCTACAACACACCAACGTGCTTCGGAGACAAAGGTCGAGCCATGCATCCTCTGAAACATGACCCGCCAAACCGCACTTCTTAACATCTGCCTGCTGAACTCGGAAGCCAGCCACACTAATGTGTTGGAGGAAATACCGTTCACCTGACGATGGGGTCATCGTTGCAGGCGCCCGGCCCGCCACAAGGAGTCGCTAGCGCGCGATGAGCCAAGTAAACCCCGCCCCCCGGCCAAACCCTCCCCCAACGACGCTGGGCCACTTCGACGCTGGCCCAACGACGCTGACTTCTATTTACTGCTGTATTTAACATTCAGCAAACAAGAGCTTTTCGAATAGCCTATTGGTATAAGAAATGCTAAAAAAAAATGATGTACAGAATGCTAACATGGTCTAGGTTTTCCTGCATGGGACTCCAAGAGCTAAGGAGCCTTTTTTTTACACAATACCCCATAGAGACAGTGAAAACAGTTTTTTATAGAAATGTTTGCTCATTTTTTATTATAAAATAAAGAAATACTTTATTTACATAAGTATACAGACCCTTTGCTATGAGACTCAAAATTGAGCTCAGGTTTCCATTGATCATACTTGAGATGTTTCTACCTGTGGTAAATCCAATTGATTGGACGTGATTTGGAAAGGCACACACTTGTCTATATAAGGTCCCAACTAAGAAATCGGGGGAGAAGGTCCTTGGTCAGGGAGATGACCAAGATCCCGATGGTCAGTCTGACAGAGCTCTAGAATTGTTGAGATGGGAGAACCTTCCAGAAGGCCAACCATCTCTGCAGCACTCCACCAATCAGGCCTTTATGGTAGAGTGGCCAGACGGAAGCCACTCCTCAGTAAAAGACACATGATAGTCTGCTTGGAGTTTGCCACAAGACACCTAAAGTACTCCCAGACCATGAGAAACAAGATTTTCTGGTCTGATGAAACCAAGATTGAACTATTTGCCTGAATGCCAAGCGTCATGTCTGGAGGAAACCTGGCACCATCTATAGGGTGAAGCATGGTGGTGGCATCATCATGCTGTGGGGATGTTTTTCAGGGCAGGGACTGGGAGACTAGTTAGGATTGAGGAAACGATGAACGGAGCAAAGTACAGAGAGATCCTTGATGAAATCCTGCTCAGGACCTCAGACTGGGGAGAAGGTTCACCTTCCAACAGGACAACGTCCCTAAGCACACAGCCAAGACAACGCAGGAGTGGCTTCGTGACAAGTCTCTGAATGTCCTTGAGTGGCCCATCCAGAGCCCGGACTTGAACCCAATCGAGCATCTCTGGAGAGACCTGAAAATAGCTGTGCAGCAACGCTCCCCATCCAACCTGACAGAGCTTGAGAGGATCTTCAGAGGAGAATGAGAGAAACTCCTCAAATGCAGGTGTACCAAGCTTGTACCCAAGAAGACTGGAGGCTGTAATCCCTGCCAAAGGTGCTTCAACAAAGTACTGAATAGACGGTCTGAATACTTATGTAAATGTAATATTTCTGTTGTAGTTTTTTAAAATAAATTAGCAAACATTTGTAAAAAATCTGTTTTTGCTTCGTCATTATGGGGTATTGTGTGTCGGTTCATGAGGGGGAGGGGGAATACAATTGAATCCATTTTAGAATAAGGCTGTAACATAACAAAATGTGGAAATAGTCAAGGGGTCTGAATACTTTCCGAATGGACTGTATAGGCCTATATCGGCTATCAGTATTGAACAGGATTATCTATTTCCACAGCTGCAATAGACAACAAAAACCCCTGATAGCCAGATGGAGATGTGTAAATTAGATGCGGATTCAGTCTTAATATTATTGTAGCATAGGCTATGCTGCAGCCAATGTAGGTCTACCTGTGACAATAAAAAAAGGAACCACGATGTGATGATAGGTCTACATACTGATATGGGCTGTTGGTCACCAAATTCACTGGAGCGCCAATCGAGTTTCCCCAAAGGCTGGAGCGTCGGCCTTCGCTCAAGTACTGCTCCAGTTCGCTCCCAGCTACTTGTGTGCTGCTGTAGCCCCTTGCTTTAGCTACTGTCATTGAGTTCGCCAAACATTTTCGTAAAGGAACTGATGAAACGCACATGTGCAAAATACAGGTGACTCACAAAGATGAGGAGGACCAAAAGCAAGAGAGGGAGTGCGGTGATGTGGTGTCACATTGTGGAGTGTGAAAAGACACAAATCCCAAAAGCATGATGTTGTACTATGTGCACATGCTAACAGAAAGGATCAATGTGGGTAGCTAGCATAGTGTGACATTGTAGCAAAGTATCTATAAACCCCCCAAAAATATGATATCTTAAAGGTTTTGTTCATTTTAGTTCTATTATCTATGCAGTAGGCTATCATTGATTTAGGCCCAATAGGCCGGCTGGCATATTGCCTCTTTCAAATTTTTAAGCCTACCTATAGACATTTTTTAAAACAACTTTGCATCCCTGTCCAGCCTGGCAAGAGTGGCCCGAATGGTGTTTAGCATCCCCAGTGGCTCTGCAAGCGTGGAGAGGGTGTTCTCCCCTGCTGGCCTGCTCTCCATGCTCCATCTCATGGTCAAACTCATGATTCTAAAACTGAATTCAAGGGCACTGAGCCTAATAATCCATTTTTATTTAATTGTAAGTAAGTCACAGCCTATATGCGCAATTTATAGACTATAATGATTTAATACAACTAAATGTTGTTAATTTCTTTGTAGACTATAGCCTTGAAATAATTGAAATAATAGTTGAATAATATAGCCGAAATCATTCATTTCCGTTCCTTCTTAGGCTCCCTGTCCGGCTCCTGACCTATTTAGACATGCTGTTTAATATGACATGTAGCCCATTTGAAATGATGAGCGCTTCTTACAGTCACCTTTTCATGGTGTTTATTCAAAAACGCTTCATTCAAATACTTCAAATGCAAATGGTAGGTCCAGGTAGTCACAACAATAGATGGGTGTTGGTTAAATGGTAGGTCCAGGTAGTCACAACAATAGATGGGTGTTGGTTAAATGGTAGGTCCAGGTAGTCACAACAATAGATGGGTGTTGGTTAAATGGTAGGTCCAGGTAGTCACAACAATAGATGGGTGTTGGTTAAATGGTAGGTCCAGGTAGTCACAACAATAGATGGGTGTTGGTTAAATGGTAGGTCCAGGTAGTCACAACAATAGATGGGTGTTGGTTAAATGGTAGGTCCAGGTAGTCACAACAATAGATGGGTGTTGGTTAAATGGTAGGTCCAGGTAGTCACAACAATAGATGGGTGTTGGTTAAATGGTAGGTCCAGGTAGTCACAACAATAGATGGGTGTTGGTTAAATGGTAGGTCCAGGTAGTCACAACAATAGATGGGTGTTGGTTAAATGGTAGGTCCAGGTAGTCACAACAATAGATGGGTGTTGGTTAAATGGTAGGTCCAGGTAGTCACAACAATAGATGGGTGTTGGTTAAATGGTAGGTCCAGGTAGTCACAACAAAAGATGGGTGTTGGTTAAATGGTAGGTCCAGGTAGTCACAACAATAGATGGGTGTTGGTTAAATGGTAGGTCCAGGTAGTCACAACAATAGATGGGTGTTGGTTAAATGGTAGGTCCAGGTAGTCACAACAATAGATGGGTGTTGGTTAAATGGTAGGTCCAGGTAGTCACAACAATAGATGGGTGTTGGTTAAATGGTAGGTCCAGGTAGTCACAACAATAGATGGGTGTTGGTTAAATGGTAGGTCCAGGTAGTCACAACAATAGATGGGTGTTGGTTAAATGGTAGGTCCAGGTAGTCACAACAATAGATGGGTGTTGGTTAAATGGTAGGTCCAGGTAGTCACAACAATAGATGGGTGTTGGTTAAATGGTAGGTCCAGGTAGTCACAACAATAGATGGGTGTTGGTTAAATGGTAGGTCCAGGTAGTCACAACAATAGATGGGTGTTGGTTAAATGGTAGGTCCAGGTAGTCACAACAATAGATGGGTGTTGGTTAAATGGTAGGTCCAGGTAGTCACAACAATAGATGGGTGTTGGTTAAATGGTAGGTCCAGGTAGTCACAACAATAGATGGGTGTTGGTTAAATTGTGATTTTAATGAAGGGAGACAATTTGGAGCTGCATTTTCTTCTGCTGTGCAGCAAAAGGCAAAATGTGAGACCCAGATGCAGACACAGGAGGCAGATGGTCGGAGTCTTACAATGTTTATTAATGCAAAAAGGGGTAGGCAAGAGAATGGTCATGGACAGGCAAAAAGGTCCAAACCAGATCAGAGTCCAGGAGGTACAGAGTGGCAGACAGGCTCGAGGTCAAGGTAGGCAGAATGGTCAGGCAGGCGAGTACAGAGTCCAGGAGGTACAGAGTGGCAGACAGGCTCGAGGTCAAGGTAGGCAGAATGGTCAGGCAGGCGGGTACAGAGTCCAGAAACAGGCAAAGGTCAAAACCGGGAGGATTTTAGAAAAATGAGAATGTAAAAAGCAGGAGAATGGGGGGAAAAACGCTGATTGACTTGGAAACATACAAGATGAACTGGCACGGAGAGACAGGAAACACAGGGATAAATACACTGGGGAAAACAAACGACACCTGGAGGGGGTGGAGACAATAACGAGGACAGGTGAAACGGATCAGGGTGTGACACTGTGAGCAAGGGGCGTTTTTTTAGCGGAGCGGTTGGAAAACATACAGTAGCTACCTCAAATACCTTGTATCCACCTACATTGATCTGTATATAGCTTCATTCTTGTGCATTTTATTCGTCTGTTACTATTTTCTTTTCTTTTTAAACTCTGCATCATTGGGAAGGGCTCGTAAGTAAGCATTTCACGCTGAGGTCTACACCCGTCGTATTCTTTATTGAATTTGTCTCTTTCCTTTTCTCTCTTCTCTCCCTTTTCTGTCACTAACATGGCTGTTTGACATATGAAACATTCTGACCCGCCCTTTCCTTTCTCTCTCTCTCTCTCTCTTCTCCTCTTTTCTCTTACTCCCCTTCTCATCTCGTCTGGGAGTCCACGTACTCCCGCGGTTTTAATGCTAAATGAAATGTTTCCCGAACACGTTTAATGAAACACAGACAGATTTATATTCCATAACTCTATTGCTAATCATTTCCCCTTCCTAATAATTACCTCTGGCTGAGTAAATCTTTTTCTAAAGCGGTCAGAAGAGCTTTATGGCTGGACGCCAGATGGAAGGAGGGAGAAGAAAGGAGGGAGGGGGGGGGGGGAGAAGGGGTAAAAGATAAGGCCCGGGTGCCATTTGCTCTCTATTTTCTTTCGTTTGACATTTTAGTCATTTAGTATTCATCTTCAGATAGCTAGGTGAGACGACTACCCATCACAATCGTAGTAAGTCTATTTGTCCCTCAACAAAGTAGTTTTCTTCAAAGTCAGCGCTAGTAGGAAAAGACGGGTGCATTTTTCTCTCACCCTCTATTTTCTGCCTCACTCGCTTCCTTTGTTTTCGGACATTAGAGTTACTGTGGCTCTCTGAAACCCAGGGTTGTATTATTGTAGAACTGCAGGAAAAATGGATTCAACATTACAGGGTAGAAATACAAATCTTGATCAGATGGTGTTTTGAAGCTTAGTTTGGGCATGAAATTGTGAGATTGAATTGAATCAATGTTTCTAATTCACCTTAATTACATTTGATCTAATAGCTTGATATTAAATGGGATACCTGTTATTGTGAGTCATGATGAAACACAGCGGGGCTTTAGTGACTGTCTGGATGCATGTTTTGGTTGTTGTGTGTGTGCTGTCTTACTGGGCATAGACTGGTTGAATCAATGTTGTTTCCACATCATTTCAAGGAAATTGATGTTGAATTGATGTTGAATTGACATTTTTGCCCAGTGGGGTGTGTGTCTGTGCGTGTGTGTTATTCTCTGATTAACATTACATTTAATCTGAAGACCCACTCCCATTGATTAGAAGAGAATGAAGGGGGGATGGAGAGAGCGAGAGAGAAAGGGATAGGGAGAGAGAGAGAGACCCTGTTCTCAAGTCCATCCTATTAGCAGTATGTCACACAGGCGATGTGATTAGAGATTGTCTGATCTCCTCTCGACACACTCTCTCATCCATGCTAATGATCACTGTGTGTGTGTGAGAGAGAGAGAGAGTGTGTGTGTACACTTGCATTTGTGTGTGTGCGCATACTTGAGGGCGTACCTTTTATGTGCGTGTGTCTGTCAGAGGGATTAGCAGCCGAGGCAATAGAAGGCAATAGGCGGCGTTCCAGGCAGGGCAATATAAGGGCAGTGTCTTTGTCTGTGTCACAGGAGAGATTAGTGTAGTGAGTACAGGCTGGACCACCAGGGCATATAGCTCACCATGCACCTCCTGTGAAGAGAGACTATGATAAGGACACACAGACATATGCCTGCCTGCCTGCCTGCCTGCCTGCCTGCCTGCCTGCCTGCCTGCCTGCCTGCATGCCTGCCTGCCTGCTTCACACACCGGCTAACAAAGACACAGGACAGTCTGGAGTTTACATAGGAACAACAGAAAGATTTATAGGGGATTTTGTGAAGGTTTTCGTATTTTCTTCTCTTTTTCTATGTTGTGACCCTCCTATTCCTATTTTCCTTGGCCCTGGATTGTTATTGTCATGAGATACTTACGTTGCTTTATTGTCAGAGAAACCAAGCCTCTTTTAAATGTCTGTTTTTTTCAGTGTCAGCCACCGATAGTTTTGCCTTGGCCTTTAGAGGGCAACTTTGACTGAAGCAAAGTGGTTACACTAGTCCTCTGGCTGTCTCCTTCTGTGAATAGTAAACTCATCACCTCAGCTTGTTCTGTGTAGTCAGCTCTCTCACACACACACACACACACACACACACACACACACACACACACACACACACACACACACACACACACACACACACACACACACACACACACACACACACACACACACACACACCCTCCCTACATCAAGGACATTCACACCCACTAGGTCTCCCTCAATGGCCACACTTCAGCTGCAGTTCTACAGGGTGTCCCCCAGGGCTCTGTGCTGGGTCCCTTACTCTTCATCATCTACATCCTCCCCCTTGGTCAGATCCTCCGTCACCTCAACCTTGACTTCCACTGCTATGCCAATGACACCCAGATCTACCTCAGCACCAAATCCTACCTCAACCCACCTCTGGCCCAGTTCTAATATCTCTGCAATACAAACATGAATGCAACAACACTTCCTCAAGTGCAACAGTGATAAAATGGAACTCCTCCTCATAGGCACCAGACCCACCCTCACCAAAGCTGGCAACCTCACCCCCTCACCATTGACGGCACCACTGTCTCTCCCTCCCCCCACGCACACAACCTTGGCATCATCCCAGACTTCACCCTCTCTTTTGACCACTATCACTTGGTCAGATCTTAATTCTTCCACCTCCGCAACATTGCCAAAGTCGGGTCCTCCCTCTTCCATCCTGCCGTTGAAACCCTCATACATGCATTCATCTCCTCCCGTCTTGACTACTGTAACTCCGTGCTCTCCGACATCAACTCAAGCTTCCTCCATAAACTCCAAACGGTTCATAACTCTGCAGCCCGACTCTTCACCCACACCAAGTCCTGGCAGCACCCCCACCTCTCAGACCTTCTTCTTCCCTACAAACCCACACACGCACTCCGTTCCACCACAGCAGGCCACCTTGTCATCCCCAGGTTGAAGCCCCGGCACTTCGGCATCAGGGCATTTGCCAGGGCTTGGAGAACTCCCTCCCTCCAGCCATCCGTAACTCTTAGTCCATCACCATCTTTCAGTCCCTTCTAAAGCCCCACCTCTTTGACAAGGCCTATCCTTAAGCCCCCCCCCCTACACACACACACAGACTGTACACACAAAGCAAAGCAATACACTACAAAGACACTCCTCTCTTCACCATACTGAGCACCTCCTAACTCAAACCCTTACTCTAAACCCGGGTTTGTAGCTAAATCCAACCTTCCCTTCCTTGAGCCCACCCCTCTCTCTTTGTTCACGTTTTCGTTTAGTCTGATGTGTTTTGTTTAGACTTCTGTTTTTTTGTTTCATTTCTTTAAATGTAAAAAGACTTTGGGTCCTTAAAAATCACTATATAAGTTATTATTACTATGACCAGGTATCACATTTTTAAAAGCGGAGCAAACACTCGCTCATCTGAATGGGCTGATTGAACATTATAGACAAACAGATTGTTGGTTAAGAGGTACAAACACATCAAGAACACACAGTAAAGTCCACATACTGTGTGTTGAGAAACACACACACACACACACACACACACACACACACACACACACACACACACACACACACACACACACAGTGCATTCGGAAAGTATTCAGACCCCTTGACTTTTTCTACATTTTGTTACATTACAGCCTTATTCTAAAATGTGTGAAATAGTATTTTTCCCTCATCAATCTACACACAATACCCCATAATGACAAAGCAAAAACAGGTTTTTAGACATTTTTGCAATACAGAGTGGCTCAGCAGTCTAAGACACTGCATCTCAGTGCTTGAGGCTTCACTACAGACACCCTGGTTCGAATCCAGGCTGCATCACAACAGGCCATGATCGGGAGTCCCATAGGGTGGCGCACAATTGGCCCAGCGCCGCCCGGGTTTGGCCGGTGTTGGCCGTCATTGTAAATAAGAAGTTGTTCTTAACTGAACTACCTAGTTAAATAAAAAAGAAATATATATATATATATATATATATATATATATTTTACATAAGTATTCAGACCCTTTGCTATGTGACTCAAAATTGATCTCAGGTGCATCCTGTTTCCATTGATCATCCTTGGGATGTTTCTACA
Source organism: Oncorhynchus kisutch (assembly GCF_002021735.2). NCBI lineage: Eukaryota > Metazoa > Chordata > Actinopteri > Salmoniformes > Salmonidae > Oncorhynchus > Oncorhynchus kisutch. Next base: position 9,975,161 of record NC_034200.2, on the reverse strand, counting down.
ACTTGATTGGAGTCCACCTGTGGTAAATTCAGTTGATTGGACACTATTTGGAAAGGCACCTGTCTATATTAGATCCCACAGTTGACAGTGTATGTCAGAGCAAAGCCATGAGCCAGAGCCAGAGCAAAAGCCAGAGCAAAGCCATGAGGTCGAAGGAATTGTCTCTCTGAGCTCTGAGACAGGATTGTGTTGAAGCACAGATCTGGAGAAGGGCACCAAAAAATGTCTGCAGCAATGAAGGTCCCCAAGAACACAGTGGCC
>NC_034200.2:9939900-9969900 GCF_002021735.2 Oncorhynchus kisutch | reverse complement strand
GTCTTAAGGTGATGATTTCCCCTTCACCAGAATCTTGGAGAAATGTGGAACAGCTGCAGTTGTACAATCCAGTCTTGCCCCATACACCAGAGGTTCCTCCAACAGCCAATGCACTGACTCCACTGAAGTTCGTCTGGACACCTTCATTATGCTCCACACTCTGAGAAGTCCTCTGTAAAACGGAGGTACTCCCTCCCTAGAAATCTGGCTACTATCAACCAGAAATAAAGCCTTCTTTAAACCTAATCCTCCCAACCCGTTGTAATATAANCCCCCCCCCCCCCCCCCCCCCCCCCCCCCCCCCCCCCCCCCCACACACTTATAAATATAAAGTGGTACTGTAGAACAGATGCATAAAGCCGACCCATTTGAACAGACATTCCAACCAACCTAAGCTCCTGTCTAGCTCTTGGGTGGGTTTGTGTTGATCTCTAGACTATTCAGGTATTTTGAGTTTTTACAAAACCTTCTGTTTACTGCGTTATAGTGAACTTACCTTTATGTTTTGTTGCTTGTGGGGCACAAAATTCCTCTGGGACCCAACCAATGCTGTGTGTGTGTGTGTGTGTGTGTGTGTGTGTGTGTGTGTGTGTGTGTGTGTGTGTGTGTGTGTGTGTGTGTGTATGTGTGTGTGTGTGTGTGTGTGTGTGGTGTGTGTGTGTAGGGGGTAAGGTTTAGAGGGCTGTATTCTCATGGGAGTTTTCCATTGCAGTTGGGGCAGAGGTGTGAACTGGTCTCCCCATTCCCCATATGCTCTAGACACTTGCCCCAAGCGGTGGTGTCTCCGTGGCGGTACGTGTTGGGGGGTAATGATCACAGCACCCCCTCTGGCTTGTGCCCAGCTGATAAACAGGTGGGACCCACCAACCCCCCCCCCCCCCCCCCCCCCCCCCACACGCACCCTCCCATACTCCCCTAACGCTTCCTAATTTTACCCCCCAGCCCCCAACCTCGACCTAAGGGACCCCCCCAGCCGAACACATGGCAGAGGGGTGTGTGTGTGTATTTTGCCCTGTAACCCTCTCTCCCTTAGGCCTCCCCTTCATCCCTCACTCCAGTCCCAGACAGAGACAGTATTCCCTAGAGGGTCCATTGTAGGCTGAGTTATTCCATCCGTTCAGCTGTGTAAAAACCAACATAGAGATTAGGCACCAAATGACTGTCATATTTACTGAGGCTAACAAGGCCCTCAGTATCCCCTTCACCTCTCCTTCCTCTCCCCCTTTTTGCCCTGTGTCTCACTTGTCCATCATTTCTCTTTGCTGGCCTGGGATCTTCAGCTTTCTTTCTTCTCCCTCCATCTCTAGTCGGTGACTAGATGTCAAAGTGGTTGATCACAGTTCTTGGAACTGATCCCAAACTAATTACAATCAGAATGGCTTTAAGATGTACTGGGCCCCTGATTAGGATAGAAGAGATGGACAGGGTTTCTTCGTAATGAGAGGCGATAGGACAGAGGGAGGAGAGGGGGAATGGAGAGAGGAGAAGAAGAGAAGGGGAAAGTTAGTTTGAAGGAAGAGAGGAGAGGAAATGAAAGGAAAACATCAGAGAGGAGAGGAAAGGAGAAGGGAGGAGAGGAGACAGGAAATAAACCATTTATATGGCGTTTTAGTACCTGACGATGTGAAAATGGATTTCACTCTTTTATGTTTTGGGCTAAAACCTTCAAGCTGTATTTAAGCGAGCGTTAAATGTAATGGTGTTTTGTGTTAATTGGCTTGTTAAATGTGCTGTTTTCCTACTGAAGTTTTACAGAGCGGAGCAGAGAAAAGCTAACGTTAACCACTCAGCACCCAACCGCTCCTTAAACTCTCGCAAACAGTGGTGCTTTTTAACCAGAGCAGCTAGTTTAACACATCCTCACCGCTGGGCGGATCAATTGATTGGTGGTTGTTATTGATCCAGGTTGTGTGTGTGTGTGTGTGTGTGTGTGGTAGCCCATGGAGGTGAACACAGAGGTAGTTAATGAGCAGAAGAGTTGAAGGGGTGTATTGCACGGTAATGCATGGACCTATATGCACTTCTACTGAAAGGGGGATGACTGAACACTGGAGGGTGCACGCACACACACACACACACACACACTTTCGAACACCCTCAGGCTACTACGCACACCAGAGAAAGGGACAGAGGGAAGCAGAGGAAGGGAGAGAGAGAAGGGGGGAGGAGAAAGAGAGTGAAGGACTACTGCTTTCACACCCCCAGGCTCCTGCATACAGAGACCAGCGAGAGAGAGGGAGGTGGGGTGGGCTGGGGGGGGGCACAAAAATAGGAGACTGTTTCTATACTTTCAATATGCCCTCGGCTGTTCAATATGTATCATGGGAGTTTCACAAACTGGAAATAAAAGTAAGCTCTCACACACACACATGCACGCAAACACATACACACACACACACACACACACACACACACACACACACACACACACACACACACACACACACACACACACACACACACACACACACACACACACACACTAACCTTGATGTCATTAACCTATGGTGTGGTTTGTTCCTCAGACACTGTGGATACATCAAAGCCAAACAGGACCCTGATGAAGAGAAGATGCATTTTCAACATGGACGAGGTACACGCACACTCACACACACACACACACACACACACACACACACACACACACACACACACACACACACACACACACACACACACACACACACTCAGTAGACGTTGAAGTTCATGTCCATTGAAACCTTTCGTAATGGGGTTGTTTGTGATGTTGCTACTTGTTATGAAGAAGCGTTTTTGTGTTTCGTGAATGGCCGCGTGTTTGCTTTGCCATGCATCACACACACACACAAACACACACACACACACACACACACACACACACACACACACACACACACACACACACACACACACACACACACACACACACACACACAGAGTACACTCTTTTCGATATGTCACAGGCTATTTTCACATGTACATAAACAAGAAAGTGATTCAGGCGAATGCAATTCATGATAGGCTCCTCTTTCACTATCCGTAGGAAAAACAGGAGAGATATACTTCACCCCTTTTCAGCTTTTCAGCTTAAACAATGAGAACATACAGAAGCAGTTGAGATTCTCACCGGGAGTCACTCCGTCACGTCCGTAGGAATGTGCTCAGGCTGCTTCTCGGAAAGTGAATGCCTTGACATTCATTCTCTAGTGTTGCTGTAAGGACGTATAACAAAACACGCGGGAGACGTGTTCCATCCGAGAGAGCAATATTGAATATGTGATATTCAACTCTCAAGGATTCAGGAGCCATTTACATAACTTTAATTACGTTGGAGTTGAGCTCATTTCTATGTCGCACTGTCGTTCACTGCCTGCTTTCTGCAAGGAAGGTTATTGACGTCTCTCTATGTTTCGCCCATCTCTCTTGCTCTCTCTCTGTTTCTCTCCCCCATATTTTCCCCTCTCTCCTCCCTCCCCCACCTCTCTCGCTCTCTCTCTGTTTCTCTCCCCCATATTTTCCCCTCTCTCCTCCCTCCCCCGCCTCTCTCGCTCTCTCTCTGTTTCTCTCCCCCATATTTTCCCCTCTCTCCTCCCTCCCCCGCCTCTCTCGCTCTCTCTCTGTTTCTCTCCCCTATATTTCCCCTCTCTCCTCCTTCCCCCGCCTCTCTCGATCTCTCTCCAGTCAAACTCCCTGGCAGTAAGACCTATATTCATCCACACACTTATGAGGACCCTAACCAGGCAGTCAGAGACTTTGCCAAAGAGATTGATGCTTCCAGCATCCGCATCGAGAGAGTCATCGGAGCGGGTGAGTCATCCCTGGTTGCTGTTCAAACTACAAAAACATCACTATGCAAATGTAATAAAAGTGGCCCTTACATTGATGCCTGTGGAACCACAGTGGTGCAGTCAAGAGAAATCTGATTGTTAATTGTGCAGACACTTTGTTTAAAGTATGTGTGTTGTAGGTGAGTGTGGGGGAGTGTGTAGTTATTTATACTGTGTGTTGTAGGTGAGTGTGGGGGAGTGTGTAGTTATTTATACTGTGTGTTGTAGGTGAGTGTGGGGATGTGTGTAGTTATTTATACTGTGTGTGTTGTAGGTGAGTGTGGGGAAGTGTGTAGTTATTTATACTGTGTGTGTTGTAGGTGAGTGTGGGGAAGTGTGTAGTTATTTATACTGTGTGTGTTGTAGGTGAGTGTGGGGAAGTGTGTAGTTATTTATACTGTGTGTGTTGTAGGTGAGTGTGGGGAAGTGTGTAGTTATTTATACTGTGTGTGTTGTAGGTGAGTGTGGGGGAGTGTGTAGTTATTTATACTGTGTGTTGTAGGTGAGTGTGCGGGAGTGTGTAGTTATTTATACTGTGTGTTGTAGGTGAGTGTGGGGGAGGGTGTAGTTATTTATACTGTGTGTTGTAGGTGAGTGTGGGGGAGGGTGTAGTTATTTATACTGTGTGTTGTAGGTGAGTGTGGGGGAGTGTGTAGTTATTTATACTGTGTGTTGTAGGTGAGTGTGCGGGAGTGTGTAGTTATTTATACTGTGTGTTGTAGGTGAGTTTGGGGAGGTGTGTAGTTATTTATACTGTGTGTGTTGTAGGTGAGTGTGGGGAGTGTGTAGTTATTTATACTGTGTGTTGTAGGTGAGTGTGCGGGAAGTGTGTAGTTATTTATACTGTGTGTTGTAGGTGAGTGTGGGGAAGTGTGTAGTTATTTATACTGTGTGTGTTGTAGGTGAGTTTGGGGAGGTGTGTAGTTATTTATACTGTGTGTTGTAGGTGAGTTTGGGGAGGTGTGTAGTTATTTATACTGTGTGTGTGTGTGTAGGTGAGTTTGGGGAAGTGTGTAGTTATTTATACTGTGTGTGTTGTAGGTGAGTTTGGGGAGGTGTGTAGTTATTTATACTGTGTGTGTGTGTGTGTGTGTGTGTTGTAGGTGAGTTTGGGGAAGTGTGTAGTTATTTATACTGTGTGTGTTGTAGGTGAGTTTGGGGAAGTGTGTAGTTATTTATACTGTGTGTGTGTGTGTAGGTGAGTTTGGGGAAGTGTGTAGTTATTTATACTGTGTGTGTGTGTGTAGGTGAGTTTGGGGAAGTGTGTAGTTATTTATACTGTGTGTGTTGTAGGTGAGTTTGGGGAAGTGTGTAGTTATTTATACTGTGTGTGTGTGTGTAGGTGAGTGTGGGGGAGGTGTGTAGTTATTTATGCTGTGTGTGTTGTAGGTGAGTTTGGGGAAGTGTGTAGTTATTTATACTGTGTGTGTGTGTGTATGTTGTAGGTGAGTTTGGGGAGGTGTGTAGTTATTTATGCTGTGTGTGTTGTAGGTGAGTTTGAGGAAGTGTCTAGTTATTTATACTGTGTGTGTGTGTGTGTGTGTGTGTGTGTGTGTGTGTGTGTGTGTGTGTGTGTTGTAGGTGAGTTTGGGGAAGTGTCTAGTTATTTATACTGTGTATGTTGTAGGTGAGTGTGAGGAAGTGTGTAGTTATTTATACTGTGTGTGTGTGTGTGTGTGTGTGTGTGTGTGTGTGTGTGTGTGTGTGTGTGTGTGTGTGTGTGTGTGTGTGTGTGTGTGTGTGTGTGTGTGTGTGTGTTGTAGGTGAGTTTGGGGAGGTGTGTAGTTATTTATACTGTGTGTGTGTGTGTGTGTGTGTGTGTGTGTGTGTGTGTGTGTGTGTGTGTGTGTGTGTGTGTGTGTTGTAGGTGAGTTTGGGGAGGTTTGTAGTTATTTATGCTGTGTGTGTTGTAGGTGAGTTTGAGGAAGTGTCTAGTTATTTATACTGTGTGTGTGTGTGTGTGTGTGTTGTAGGTGAGTTTGGGGAAGTGTGTAGTTATTTATGCTGTGTGTCTGTGTTGTAGGTGAGTTTGGGGAGGTGTGTAGTGGCCGTCTGCGTCTCCAGGGAAAGAGGGAGATCTACGTGGCCATAAAGAGTCTGAAGGCAGGATACTCTGACAAACAGAGGCGGGACTTCCTCTCTGAAGCCAGCATCATGGGACAGTTCGACCACCCAAACATCATCAGACTGGAGGGCGTGGTCACACGATGTGAGTGATTGACGGCTACTTTAACAAATCCGAGCAGAGATTTCCCATCGCTGTATGTATTTCACCTGTTCCATCCCTTCAGATCTGCAAACCGTGTGGTTAAATGTTTGATTTGGATCATGAATTGTGTGCAAATATGTTTGTGTGTCACGTACCTGTGTGTGAGAGAGACAGCAGAGCGGTTCTGTTCATGAGAATCAGACTCGACCTTGGATCAGATAAAGGCTCCAGTTACCATGGCAGCCCGTGCTTTTGCCGTGTCTGTTTGTGAGTGTGTGTATACGTGTGTAGAAGGGGCACGTGTTTACTTGTGTTTGTTATTACATTAGCGAGAGTGTGTTTGGATGTGACAGGTGATACAGAAATACAGAGACAGGGTTGAACAAGCCTCATAACAGATCCTTATCTCTCTCTCTCTCTCTCTCTCTCTCTCTCTCTCTCTCTCTCTCTCTCTCTGTCTCTCTGTCTCTCTCTCTCTCTCTCTCTCTCTCTCTCACTCTCTCTCTCTCTCTCTCTCTCTCTCTCTCTCTCTCTCTCTCTCTCTCTCTCTGTCTCTCTCTCTCTCTCTCTCTCTCTCTCTCTCACTCTCTCTCTCTCTCTCTCTCTCTCTCTCTCTCTCTCTCTCTCTCTCTCTCTCTCTGTCTCACTCTTTCTCCCTCCCTCTCTCTCCCTCTCTCTCTCTCTCTCTCTCTCTCTCTGTCTCTGTCTCTCTCTCTCTCTCTCTCTCTCTCTCTCTGTATCTCTCTCTGTCTCTCTCTCTCTCTCTCTCTGTCTCTGTCTCTCTCTCTCTCTCTCTCTCTCTCTCTCTCTCTCTCTCTTTCATTATTACTCTCTTCCATTCGTTTTTGTTCGTTTGTTTCTAATTTCTCATAATTTTCTCTCCATCTTCCGAAGACATACAATACCAACACATTAGGCAGCAAAAAAGATTTTTTGATGGAGAGAAACAGAGAGAGGGAATCAGAGTGAGAGACAGTCAGACCAAAAGATAGAGAGACAGAAAGATAAACACTAATCCCCCCCCCCCATCACCCCGGCGTCATAGTCAGTATTCAAAAACAGCCCCACCGCACGCCACTAGTCAGTGCCACCTAGGTCACGCAACTAAAGAACAAATGCATATGCATGACCCACATCATGAATATTAATATTTCACAGAGTTAATTGGATGTGTTTTTTAGCTTCATGAATATTCAGCAACGTGCATATCAATGCTGAAATTCCCTCTGAATTTCTTATTAATTTGTATTTCCTCTTTCTTTGCACTCTCCCTCTCTCTCCTCTCTCTCTCTCTCTCTCGCTCTCTCTCCCCCTCTCTCGCTCCTCTCTCTCTCGCTCTCTCTCGGTCTCATATGGTAATATGAGATGGTAATTTTGACCTTTGCTTGGCTGGGTTGGAGCGGTTTGTAGAACTATTAGCAGAGTAAATCAGATTTGCTTTTCATTTCCACAGGCACATGTTGGTAATTGCTGCTCTTTCCTCTCAGAAGTAACATTTTAATGCATTGTGAAACATAAGCTGAGCACACACACACACACACACACTCACACACACACACCTGTGCACACACACACACACACACACACACACACACACACCACACACACACACACACACACACACAAATATACACATACACACAATGGAAATACCAAAGTTCATTTGGCGGATATAGCATGGAGAATCCTTTTTAATGAATATAATTCATTGCCTTTCGTGGAGGAATAGAGTAAGTGTGTGCCTGGAATGTGTACATGTATGTGTGTCTTTAGAACCATCGAAACACAGATATAGTACGACAGCTGAGCAGCGATTTCACCGGTCACAGCCCAGGGTGTGAGTGCGTGGGGGGGTTAGAGGTGAGAGAGGCGGGTCGATATAACTCCTCCAGCCCTTCAGACAGTCCCAGCTGGTCCCTTCACACCTCATGCACTCTAATCATCACCGCCGACCGCTCAAATGGTGCTCAGGGGTGTGTGCTGCGTGTTTTTCCGCGTTTGTACCTCCAGGCCAGCGCGTGTGACTCTCTCTCTCTCTCTCTCTCTCTCTCTCTGTCCATTTCAGTCCATGTGAGTTTTCTATAACAGGCCATATTAGTTCATGCATTTTGCATTCATGGAGTACATACTTGGTCCTTTGTGTGTGGTTATGAGTGAGGGGGTGCGTGTGTGTCCCTGTGTGTCTGAAAGTGTGTGTGTTCTCATTATACCCACTTTAAACCCCAAGAGCCTTCCATCCCGCTGTCCTGCTATTCTAATAACACCCTGCCTGTCTCTCTCTGATTGCTGCCATTGTTATGCAAATGGTAATGCTGCTCACACAGACGACGAGGAGAGGAAAGTAGACCTTTTATTTCCTCCGTCTCTCCGCGCATCGGGGGTAAAAGTGCCGCGTGCGCTCTCCCTATCTCTCTCCCTCCGTCCTTTTATCTCCCTCCCATCCCTCCAGTTATCTCTTTATCTTCGCCTTTATGCGCCTCACACAGTCGCTCTGGGCAATCAGCTCATCTGGAAAACCATCAATTAGGCGCACCTCGTCATTTCATCTGCCCACTATCCATCTAATGCATTGTCTCTCAGCACTTGGGTGAGGGCTGCTCCTCTATCTAAAACACCCTTCATCTTAATCTAGACCCAGTTACCATCTCCGTGTTTAACATTCCCTTATGTTTCTGAAGCTGGAACACACACAGTATATAGAGGAGCCCGGTGGCGTATGAGGTTCAGAGAGGCAATAAGAGGCCAGGTCTCTCGTTAAAAGCATGTGTTAATGAAGAGCTGTTAAAACATAAAACTCCTGGATCCATTTTACACTCTGCTGCTCTCACACCTGGCAGAAGATCAATAGGCAATCTGCAAGCCTGCTCACCGCCCTATTGCAAATGAACTAGCTCTGGAGCACTGAGCATCACACACAGATACACACTCTTAAAGGGATACTTCGGGATTTTGGCAATGAGGCCCTTCCTCTACTTCCCCAGAGTCAGGTGAACTCGTGGATACCATTTTTGGTTCTCTGCGTGCAGTTTGAAGGAAATTGCTAACTGGCGTTAGCACAAGTTGCTTACTAGCGTTAGCACAAGTTGCTTACTAGCGTTAGCATAATTGCTTACTAGCGTTAGCATAATTGCTTACTAGCGTTAGCATAATTGCTTGCTAGCGTTAGGATAATGACTGGAAGTCTATGGTATCTGCTCGCATGCTAGCAGATAGCCGTAGACATCCCGTCATTACGCTAACACTAGTTAGCATTGGCTCACGAAACAACCTCTAACTTCCCTCATACTGGACACAGTGACGTAAAACTGAGTGTACAAAACATGCTCTCTCCATGACATAGACTGACCAGGTGAACCAAGGTGAAAGCTATGACCCCTTGTCGATGTCAACTGTTAAATCCACTTCAATCAGTGTAGATGAAGGGGAGGAGACAGGTTAATGAAGGATTTTTTTTAGCCTTGAGACAATTAGAGACATGGATTGTGTATGTTTGCCATGCAGAGGGTGAACTGGCAAGACGAAGTGCCTTTGAACAGGATACCATGAAATGCTTACTTACAAGCCCTTAACCAACAGTACAGGTCAAGAAGAGTTAAGAAAATATTTACCAAATAAACTAAAGTTAAAAATAATCAAAAGTAACACAATAGCATAACAATAATGAGGTTATATACAGGGGTACCTGTACTGAGTCAGTGTGCGGGGGTACAGGTTAGTTGAGGTCATTTGTAGATGTAGGTAAGGGTGAAGTGACTATGCATAGATAATAAACAGCGAGTATGATCCAATGCTTCCCAAAACTGTGGGGAGCATTGGAGTCAACATGGGCCAGCATCTGTGTGGAATGCTTTCGACACCTTGTAAAGGTCCCCGCCCCGACAATTTGAGGCTGTTCTGTGGACAAAAGGGGTTGTGACTCAATATTAGGAAGGTGTTCCTAGTGTTTTGTACACTTAGTGTATACACTGTATTCTACTCTAGGCTCATCCTATATAACTACTGTATGCACTGTATACACCTGTTCTATTCATATACTGTCCATAATGTCTGCACACCATCATATACATATATATATATATATTTATATTCCGGACTTTCTGATATTTCTTAAGGTTATGGTTATTTTATTTTGGTGATTTATTTTGTGTGTATTGCTTTGTATTGTCAGGTATTACTGCACTGTTGGAGCTAGAAACATCGCTCCTGCGATGCCATCTGCATAACACTCCTTCCGTGGCTTCCAACTGCTTTTAAACGCTTTCATTAAATCACACATGTAAGATACTAAATTAAAGCTACACTCGTTGTGAATCCAGCCAACCTGTCAGATTTTAAAAAGGCTTTTCAGGCGAAAGCATAAGAAGCTATTATCTGATGATAGCACAACAGTAAACAAAGAGAGAGTAGCATATTACAACCCTGCAGGTGCTACACAAAACGCAGAAATAAAATATAAAACATGCCTTACCTTTGACGAGCTTATTTTGTTGGCACTCCAATATGTCCCATAAACATCACAATTGGTCCTTTTGTTCGATTAATTCCGTCCATTTATTTGGCGTGTTTGATCCAGAAAGAAAACAGCTTCCAAATTGCGCAACGTCACTACAAAATATTTCAAAAGTTGCCTGTAAACTTTGCCAAAACATTTCAAACTACCTTTGTAATACAACTTTAGGTATTAAAATGTTTTGTATTGTATTTTTGTATTTTTTATGTATTTTTAAACGTTAATAATCGATCAAATTGAAGACAGGTCTATCTGTTTTCAATAGAGGACGAGAGGAAGCTAAACGCTACTTTTCAAGTCTTGCGCAACTCTCAACAGTGTTACCCATTTCCTAGATTGCCGTACTTCTTCATTGCACAAAGGAATAACCTCAACCAAATTCTAAAGACTGGTGACATCCAGTGGAAGCAGTAGGAACTGAAAACAAGTGCCTAAGAAATATCGTTTCCCAATGAGAACTCACTGAACAGACAGACCTCCATTTTTTTTCCCTCTGGGTTTTGCCTGCTACATAAGTTCTGTTATACTCACAGACATGATTCAAACAGTTTTAGAAACTTCAGAGTGTTTTCTATCCACATATACTAATACTATGCATCTCTTATATTCTGGGCATGAGTAACAGGAAGTTGAAATTGGGCACGCTATGCCGGGCTGAATTGAATGTGTTTCTGTAGGATATTAAGCACAGGGCTTTATTTGTTAACACAACAGAGGCATCGAGCTAATGGGAGATAGGCTAAATGTGGCAACCTGACCCTGTGTGTATACGTACGCGGAACGTACACGCACATATGCGCGCGTGTCCAGCATGTGACTCCGTCTCCGAGCCGTGGTCAACGGGGTCTATTGTCTGGGAGCAGAGCAACAGAGGGAGGGAGAGATAAACAGATAGATGGACAGAGGGGTGTGTGTGTGTGTGTGTGTGTGTGTGTGTGTGTGTGTGTGTGTGTGTGTGTGTGTGTGTGTGTGTGTGTGTGGTGCTAACCCCCTGCCATCTTGTCAGGCTAATTCTCCATGGTGGAAGTCCAGATGGAGACTTCAGATAGCACAGGAATTACAGACCAATCGGATAATGGCCTGGTCTAAATGAATGAAGGACGATCTGGACTGCTGAACTGAATGGTGGCGTTTTCGCAAGCGGTCAGAGTAGACAAAACACACAGTGAAAACACTCGTCCCATTCTCTTTCTAGTTAGGGAAGCTCTTTTACTTTGCAAGCTTACCCAGAGACATAGATCGTCGCTAACCTTCGTTCAATGAGATTATATTGTCATAATTTCAAACCTCGCACTCCTTCTGTCACAGTATCCTGTCTGTCTGCCTGCCTGCCTGTCAGTCTGTCTGTCTGTCTGTCACTCTCTCTCTCTCTCTCTCTCTCACACACACACACACACACACACACACACACACACACACACACACACACACACACACACACACACACACACACACACACACACACACACATACGTCTGTCTGTCTGTCTGTCTGCCTGTTAGGTCAGGGGGGCCGGCTGTGAGCTGTCAGACCGCCCCATCCCCCCCTTTGGCACGGATCAATCCCACAGACCCTTTCATCGGCGCCTTTGATAGAGCAGTCACAGGACACACACACACACACACACTTCTCCGCAGGACAGCCTCGAAATCAGATGGCTGTCACAGTGCTATCCCCATGCTCACCATGCAATACACACACAGAGACACACACACACACACACACCCTCTGGCCTCATCTCTGGTAGCGGTGTCCTCTCTGACAGCCACATTAGTCTAAGGGATAAAAGTGGAAGGGAATTGGATTTTCCTCTGCTGGGGGTGAGGGTTAGGATAGGCATTTATCAGTGTGTGTGTGTGTGTGGCATTTATCTCAGTGAGATAGTGATTTCATTTAGGGTGATGTATCACCGTCTTTACCCAGTATAGAGCTGTACTGTAGGACTCCCCAGTGTTGTTACTGACCTCCCCTGACAACCTTATCCTCCCGCCTCCCTCACCCCCGGCTCCCCCTTTTCCTCCCCCTCATTCCTCACCTATCTCTCTTACCTTTATTTCTCTCTCCGTACTCTTCCTACTCTCCCCTCACCCCTGACAACCATATTTCCCTCAAACCTCTCTGCTCTCGTCCCAATCTCACCCTTCACCCTCTTTCCTCACCTCTCTTTCCCTGTCACTCATCTCCTCCTCTCTCCTCCCTCCTCCCTCTCTCTCTTTCCTCTCTCCTCACTTCTCTCCCTCTCTCTTTCCTCTCTCCCGGGTGGGTGGGTGGGGGGGGGGGTGGGGGGGGGGGGGTACGGGGTCATGTAAAGCAGTGGGGTGCCTGCATATGGGGGTACTTTGTTCGTCAATTTGTAAGCCCCACCAGGTGCCAGGCGGGGAACTAGACCTGTCAATCAATCACATTGACTACCCCCTGCCTCCACCCCCTTCCCCCCGCCCCTCATCACACATACAGGTGTTCATGTTCCCCCTCCCTTCATCCGTCCCCCCCTGTCCCGTTCCCCCTCGACCCCAAGAGGCTGATCAATATTCATGAGATCTCAAGACGGCCCCCTGCACACACACCCTGGCGGATTGGCCCATAGTAATTATCTCCTGACGTTTATGCATGGCCCTGATTAGAAGCTGTCACTGTGAATGATGACGACATGCCACGCTGTACCCCAGAGAGAGAGCGAGAGGGAGAGGGAGAGGTGGAAGAGAGCGATGGGTTGAGGTGTGTGTAGGAGAAAGAGTGAATGAGGTTGGTCTCCGCTGTGACCACTAACCTCTCCTGGCTCAACCTTCTTGCCACCATCTCTCTGTAGTATGTATCTGTGTTGTGTTCTGTGTATGAATGTCAATGTGTTTTTCTCTCTGTGTCCTCAGGTAAGCCAGTGATGATCATCACGGAGTTCATGGAGAATGGATCCCTGGATACCTTCCTGAAGGTTAGTTTGTGTTCACACACACACACACACACACACACACACACTACACTCTCATTATGCCTCTCTGAAGGTCAGCCTGTGCTGCTCTATAGTATTAAAACATATCTGCTGTTCGAAAGAGGGATGGAAAGAAAAAGAAAGTGTTTGTAAGAAAGTACAAGAGTCCTTTCAGTTCTGAAAGAAAACCACTCGACCCCACTGGCCTCCTTCGTACTGGATGAATTTACAGTAAAAGCCAATGGAGGGATTTACTCACAAACCTAGAAACCCACACACACACCACATCAGTAATGTTTAGAATTGGACTTGGTATACATTATTGGACAAGTAGATGACCACGAGTGTTATGTCCATCTTTCCGCTCCTATAGCTATATCCACTAGACCTTGATCCTACTTTACGTTACAGCAATATCATCCCACATAATATCCTGTTCTACCACACACACTCACGCACAAACACACAACAGCTCTCTCTCGCTCTCAGAGCAATATCCATCTACATCCCCTGCCGGTGTTTCAGCAGCTGTGGAGTAAGTTAATTAGGTCTTGTTTTGTGAAATGCTGATTGATTGCTCTGTCTTTTCAACCCACAGACTTCCTCTTTTATCAATCTCTCCCTATCCTATAGCAGCACTTCCAGTAAGGGATATGAGGGAGACGACGGGGGGGGGGGGGGGGGGGGGGGGGTAGGCGTGAGTGGGGGTTGGAGAGACGAAGGGAGGGAGAGAGATGGAGGAGAGAAAGTGGGGGAGAGAGACAGAATTATGGTGGGGGAGAGAGAGAAAGAGAGAGAGAGATAGTGTGAGTGAAAGAGAAAGAGAACGAAAGAGAGGGAGGAAGAGGGATGCTTTGTTTTTGTGGCCGATGCTTAATTGATCTGGGGTCAAATGAAACACATGTAACCCTTGGTGGAGCTGGACAACCTATAACCCATAGAACTGATCTCAGAAATATATTGGATTTTTATGAAGCCACTATTTCTGAAAGTCATTATGCTGACTACCCAGATCGAACATCGCCGACGCATCTGTGTGTGTGTGTGTGTGTGTGTGTGTGTGTGTGTGTGTGTGTGAGTGTGTGTGTGTGTGTGTGTGTGTGTGTGTGTGTGTGTGTGTGTGTGTGTGTGTGTGTGTGTGTGTGTGTGTGTGTGCGTGCGTGCGTGCGTGCGAGTGTATATGAACGAGTGGTCTTCTTCCTCTTTGTGGTGTCAGTTTTCATCATCATTCAGCCAGAGTATTGTGGTTGTGAAAGGGCCCCACTTAAAGAGAATTGTATCTGCACTGCGGTAATGAGAGTAGTACAGTGGTGATCTGTTCTCAGTGACACAGCCTACTGTATATTAGTGGAACTGTGGAGATGGACGTTTGAGATTGTGGGAGAAAAGACTTAGTCGGGGTGGGGGGTGTAATTGACAGAGGTAAGCCTACTGTGGTGTGGGTGTGTGGTGTGTGTATACTGTATGTGTTCAATTCAAGCCAATTCAATCAACTTTATTGTTCCACAAGGGCGTGCTGTAGCTGGGTTGACGCTAACAACACAGACAAAACATGTAACAGCAAACAACTTGTATACAACAGTGTCTCTCTCTTTCTCTCTCTCTCTCTCTCTTCCTTTCTCTCTGTCTCTCTCCTTCTCTCTCTCTCTCTCTTCCTTTCTCTCTGTCTCTCTCCCTCTCTCTCTCTCTCTTCCTTTCTCTCTCTCCCTCTCTCTCCCTCTCTCTCTCTCTCTCTCTCTCTCTCTCTCTCTCTCTTCCTTTCTCTCTGTCTCTCTCCCTCTCTCTCTCTTCCTTTCTCTCTGTCTCTCTCCCTCTCTCTCTCTCTCTCTTCCTTTCTCTCTGTCTCTCTCCCTCTCTCTCTCTCTCTCTCTCTCTCTCTCTCTCTCTCTCTTTCTTTCTCTCTGTCTCTCTCCCTCTCTCTCTCTCTCTCTCTCTCTCTCTCTCTCTCTCTTCCTTTCTCTCTGTCTCTCTCCCTCTCTCTCTCTCTCTTCCTTTCTCTCTGTCTCTCTCTGTCTCTCTCTCCCTCTCTCTCTCTCTCTCTCTCTCTCTCTTCCTTTCTCTCTGTCTCTCTCACTCTCTCTCTCTCTCTCTTCCTTTCTCTCTGTCTCTCTCTCTCTCTCTCTCTCTTTTCCTTTCTCTCTGTCTCTCTCCCTCTCTCTCTCTCTCTCTCTCTCTCTCTCTTCCTTTCTCTCTGTCTCTCTCTCTTCCTTTCTCTCTGTCTCTCTCCCTCTCTCTCTCTCTCTCTCTTCCTTTCTCTCTGTCTCTCTCCATCTCTCTCTCTCTCTCTCTTCCATTCTCTCTGTCTCTCTCACTCTCGCTTGCCCCCTCTCTCTCTCCGTGTTAGAAACATGACGGTCAGTTCACAGTGATCCAGTTGGTGGGCATGCTGCGTGGCATCGCGTCGGGCATGAAGTACCTGTCTGACATGAGCTACGTTCACCGAGACCTGGCCGCCCGCAACATCCTGGTCAACAGCAACCTGGTGTGTAAGGTGTCTGACTTCGGCCTGTCCCGAGTACTGGAGGACGACCCCGAGGCAGCATACACCACACGGGTAAGACAAAACACACACCACACGGGTAATGTCAATGAGAATGTGTTACTATACCGCACATGTAGGTCAAGGAATGTGCTCGTTAAATCAGACTGATACAGGGTGGTGCGATTGGAATTTGGTTCGACCCTTAACCCCTTGGCAAGATGTAAAAGGACTGGATAGGCACACAGTCCATTTGGAAAGTATTCAGACCCCTTCCACTTTTTCCACATTTTGTTACGTTACAGCCTTATTCTAAAATGTGTTTTCCTCATCAAGCTACACACAATACCCCATAACTACAAAGCGAAAACAAGTTTTGAGAAATACCTTATTTACATAAGTATTCAGACCCTGTGCTGTGAGACTCACAATTGACCTCAGGTGCACCCTGTTTCCATTGATCATCCTTGAGATGTTTCTACAACTTGATTGGAACCCACCTGTGGTACATTTAATTGTTGGACATGATTTGGTAAGGCACACACCTATGTATGTAAGGTCCCAGGGGAAAAAAACAAGCCATGATGTCGAAGGAATTGTCCATAGAGCTCCGAGACAGGATAGTGTCGAGGCACAGATCTGAGAAAGGGTACCAACACATTTCTGCAGGATTTAAGGTCCCCAAGAACCCGATGGTCACTCTGACAGAGCTCCATCTCTCTGTGGGAGATGGGAGAACCTTCAAGAAGGACAACCATCTCTGCAGCACTCCGCCAATTAGGTCTTTATGGTATAGTGGCCAGACGGAAGACACATGATAGCCCACTTGGCGTTTGTCCCAAGAAAGACTTGAGGCTGTAATCGCTGCCAAAGGTGCTTCAACAAAGTCCTGAGTAAAGGGTCTGAACACTTATGTAAATGTAATATTTCACCCCAAAAGATATTTCTAGAAATTTGCAGAAATGTCTACAAAACGGTTTTTGCTTTCTCATTATGGGGTATTGTGATGTCATTATGGGGTATTGTGATGTCATTATGGGGTATTGTGTGTAGATTTATGAGGGTAAAAAAAAGATTTAATACATTTTAGAATAAGGCTGTAATGTAACAAAATGTGGAAAAAGTCAAGGGATCTGAATACTTTCTGAATGCACTATATACTCTACGGTAGATTTAGCTATATATGGCTTTGGGTATAAGCAATGTGGTAATTGTACTGATAGGCCTAGGTGGAATTTCCCCCAATCCAATCATTTCAGATCTACAAAGGCTGCATTTACACAGTCAGCCCAATTCAGTTTTTTTTTTTCAGCACTGATCTGATTTTTCAAAAGACCAATTACTGGAAATAAAAAGATCAGAATTGGGCTGCCTGTGTTAACACAGCCTTTGTAGATCTGAAAGGATTGGATTTTTATCAATTATCAATGAAAGCATTGGATTTTTATCAGTGTTGTAGCGTACTGTATGTTTGTGAGGTTGAGTGACTGAGAGAAGATTGCGAGAAGGAGAGAGCTTGTCTGTCCATGTCAGTGCCCCTGTCGTCCCAGTATGCGGTAATTGCAGGTTTGTCTGAGAAAATGCATTTCTTCTCTCACCTCTCTCATACCCTTCTTCACCTCAACTCTCATCCCCCCCCTCTCCCCCTTACTCCTCTCACCAGCATGTCCCCTTTTCACCTCTCTACTTTCCATTTCCCCCCCCTCACTCCTTCCCTTCCTATTGCCCCTTACTCCCTTCCTCTTTTGTGAGAGAAAGAGAGAGCGGTAGATTGAGAAATCCTGTGTGAAAGAGCCTGTCAATCTCTGTTAGTCTAACAGTGCCCCTTGTCCTCCCATTGGGATAATTGCGGGTTTGTCAGAGAAGAAGCTTCTGTTTTTCTCACCTCTCTAGCTCACCGTTCACTCCCCTACTCCTCGCCCCTCATGCCCCAGAGATAAAACGAGGAAGATTATACTAATGCCCAATGCCAGATCGACCCCTTACCTCCTTGGCACATCACAAAGATATAGAAGGACCGGATAAGCGCATAGATCTAGCTACAGTGCCTTCGGAAACTATTCATAACCCTTGATTTATTCCACATTTTGTTGTGTTGCAGCCTGAATTCGAAATGGATTAATTATCTATAATTATCTCACCCATCTACACACCATATCCCATAATAACAAAGTAAAAACATATTTTTATAAATACAGAAATATTAAATGGACATAAATATTCACACCCTTGAATAAATACTTTGTTGAAGCACCTTTGGCAGCGTCATTCTGGGTAAGTCTCGTAAAAGCTTTCTACACCTGAATTGGGCAAAATTTGCCCATTTATTATTTCAAAAATGTTTCAGCTCTGTCAAATTGGTTGTTGGTCATTTTCATGCCGTACACTTTCAAGTAGGTTTAAGTCAAAACTGTAACTCGGACACATTCACTTTCACTGTCTTCTTGGCTGTTGATCACTGCTAGACAACCATTTTCAGGTCTTGCCATAAGACTTTCATGTAGATTTAGGTTTAAAAAAAATCTTGGCCACAATCACTGTCTTCTTGGTAAGCAACTCCAGTGTAGATTTGGCCTTGTGTTTTAGGTTATTGTGGTGCTGAAAGGTGAATTAATCTCCCAGTGTCTGGTCGAAAGCAGATTGAAACAGGTTTTCCTCTAGGATTTTGCCTGTGCTTAACTCCATTCTGTTGACTTTTTATCCTTAAAAAAACTCCCCAGTCCTTTATGATTACAAGCATACCCATAACATGATGCAGCCACCACTATGCTTGAAAATATGGAGTGGTACTCGGTAATGTGTAGTATTTGAGTTGCCCCAAACATAACACTTTTCAGGACAAACAGTGAATTGCTTTGCCTCATTTTTTGCAGTATAACTTTAATGCCTTGTTGCAAACAGGATGCATGTTTTCAAATATTTGAATTCAGTGCAGGCTTCCTTCTTTTGTGGAGTAACTATAATGTAGTTGATCCATCCTCTGTTCTCATATCACATCAATTCAACTCTGTAACTGTTTTAAAGTCACCATTCGCCTCATGGTGAAATCTCTGAGTGGCTTCCTCTCTGGCAACTGGGTTAGGAAGGACGCCTGTATGTTTGTAGTGACTGGGTATATTGCTACAACATCCTTAGTGTAATTAGAATCTTCATCATGCTCAAAGGGATATTCAATGTCTGTGTATTTTTTTTATAGGTACCCTTCTTTGCGAGGCATTAAAAACTTCCTTGGTCTTTGTGGTTGAATCTGTGCTTGAAATTCGCTACTCGATTGAGAGACCTTACAGATACTTGTATGTGTGGGGGTACAGAGATGGGCTAGGCATTCAAAAATCATGTTAATAACCACTATTATTGAATATGGAAGGAGTCCATGCAATTTATCATGCACATTTTTTTTAAGCACAATTTTACTCCTGAATTTAAGGCTTGGCATAACAAAGGGGTTAACAAAGGGGTTGAATACTTGACATTTCAGCTTGACATTTATCCATTTCTAAAATGTTCTACAAACAGAATTCCACTTTGACATTATGCGGTATTACGTGTAGATCAGTGACACCAAATCTAAATTTATTCAGTTGTACCAATCAAGCTGTAACACAAGAAAATGTGGAAAAAGTGAAGGGGTGTGAATACTTTCTCTCATACCCGCTCACTACGCCGAAACCAGTCGTCGACAGCTGGGACAGTACTAGGCTCCGCCTCCCAAGGAAACATGGGGGATTGGTAACCAAGGACACATTGAAACGGAGTAAGGTGGAGGGATGAGTGCATGAGTGAGTTCTGAGCGTATTCGGCCCAGGCCATATACCGACTCCAGTCGTGTGGAGAGGCAGAACATTGTTGGCGGTGGTACTTCCCTATTTCTTTGTTCAGGTGTTCTGTCTGCCCGTTGGTCTGGGGGTGGTACCTGGAGGAGAGGCTGAGGGTGACCCCCAGTCGGTCGCAGAAGGCTCACCACACCCGGGAGACAAACTGGGGCCTGCGGTCAGATACGATGTCCTCCGGAATCCCATACAGACAGAACATCTGCTGGAACATACACCCCGCCATTTCCATGGTGTTAGGTAGATGAGGCAGAGGAACCAGATAACACATTTTTGAAAAACGGTCTGCTATGATAAGGATGGTGGTGTTACCAGAGGATTCAGGAAGGTCTGTGATGAAGTCAACAGCTATGTGGGACCAGGGTCCGTGAGGGATTGGCAAAGGTTGAAGCTTCCCGGAGGGGAGATGACGAGGGATTTGGGTGCAGACTGGACAGGAGAGTACGTAATCCCTTACGTCGGATGCCAGTGAGGACTACCAGAACTTCCGGGCTAGATGTTCGGTGGTTCATGTAATGCCCGGATGTCCTGACCCCAAGGACGTGTGACACCATGGCATTTAGTTGGGGTCTAACAGCTGCTGGTACGTAACTCCTCCCAGCTGGTGTCTCAGGAGGAGCCGGGTCTGAGGTAGGAAGAGGAAGGAAGAATGGGTGTAGGGTCTGAGTTACTGGTCGGAAGGTCAAACTGGTGGGAGAGAGCATCAGCTTTTGCCTTTTTCCTTCCAGGGATGTATATAACATGGAAATGGAAGCGTGTGAAGAAGAGAGCCCAGCGGGCTTGTCTGGAGTTGAACCTCTTAGCCCCTCTGAAATATTCCAGATTATGATAATCTGTTAGGATGAGAAAGGGATGTGGTGCGCCCTCCAACCAGTGCCGCCACTCAAGGGCCAGCTTGATGGCGAGGAGTTCTATGTTCCCTACATTGTAATTCCTCTCAGCAGGGGATACTTTCCTGGAGAATAAGGCACAGGGATGTGATGTGGGAGGTGTTCCCACCCGCTGAGAGAGTATAGCTCCTACTTCAGAGGCATCCACTTCCAGGGTGAAAGGAAGGGTCGGATCAGGTTGGCAAAGGACAGGAGCTGAGGTGAAGAGGCGTTCCAAGTTGTTGAACACAGTCAGGGTGGTATCAGTCCATTGAAGGGTCTGGGTCTTTTGGCTGGTAAAGGAAGCGGCTGTAGAACTGAAGTTCCGAATGAACCGGCAATAGAAGTTGGAGAACTTTTGGAGTTCCTTAACGGTGGTGGGTTTGGGCAGTTACTGATGGTGGGGACTTTGTTCTCATCCATGCTGACCCCTCCAGGTGTCAGTACGAAGCTTACAGAGGTTATATGGAAGGCACTCTCTTCAGTCTTCGCATAAAGGTTATGGTCAAGGAGCTGTTGAAGAACCTTTTGCACATGCTGAATGTGTTCCTTCAGGGAGTAGGAGTAAATCAGGATGTCATCAATGTAGACGATGAGAAAGCGGTTGATCATATCCTGGAAAACCTCGTTCGTAAAGGATTGGAAGACGGCAGAGGCGTTCGTAAGGCATGACCAGGTGTTCGTAGTGCCCTCGAGCGGTGATAATGGCCGTCTTCCATGCGTTGCCTTCACGTATACGGTTAAGGTTATATGCACTTCACAGGTCGAGTTTAGTATAGATGTTGGCGCAGCCCACTTGTTTAAGGGTCACTGGGATCAGAGGACGAGGGAAACGGTTATTGACCGTGACGTCATTCAGGGAACGATAATCAATACATGGACGGAGGCCACTGTCCGTTTTTCCGACGAACAAAAATGAAAGACAGGGCTACGTTCCAGAACACACAAAAATAGGGCTACGTTCAAGAACATAAAGAAAAAGAACACAAGGTTGACTAAGAAAAGAAAAGCAGAACCTTACAAGACTAGCTATATTTCTTAGATGATTAAAGCAGGACTAGACAACCTTCTTTCCATGCAGCTAGAGGTTTAGGTCAGGGTCAATGAAGATGCCAAGGTTTCTGTCCGTAGGCTTTACATTGGTGGACAAATATTGAAGGTTATTTACAATATGGGTTCTAGCAAGGTGGGTGCCAAATAAATCAACATCTGATTTCTTATCGTTGAGCTGGAGAAATTAGTCAGACATCCAAAATTTGATGTCAGCAAGACACTTGTGAAAGGTAGCTATGCTAGCTTGGTCACTCGGTCAGAAGTTGCGTGTCATCTGCATAGCAGTGAAACTGAATGTTATGATTGCGGATGACGTCACCAAAGGGAATGTAGAGGGAAAAAAGGATGGGGCCCAGAATTGACCCCTGAGGGACACCATAGTGAATTGATGCTGGGGATGATTCTGAACCACCCATGCATGCTCATTGAGAAACGTATGCTACATAGATATGACCTGAACCAGTCGAGGGCAACGCCGGAGATTCCCACTCACCTTTCCAGCCCGTCAGCAAGGATGTTCTGATCAATAGTATCAAATGCTGCACTGAGTTCTAAAATAACTAGAATGGAGCATTCACCGGCATCGGCAGCCAACAGAAGGTCATTACTGACTTTAAATAAAGCAGTTTCGATGCTGTAAAATGAGTGGAAGCCCGACTGGAATTTTTCAAATAAGTTGTTTATACTCAAATAAGCCACAAATTGCTTGAAAAAAAACGTTGTCTAAAATCTTGGATAAAAAAATGGAAGTTTAGAGATCTATAATTACTCAGCCAATGTGTCAGTTGCTCGCTGGTAGATACTGTACATCTACACACACAGTCAGCAGTGTCAGGAGACTCACACACATACATCTACAGGCCATAGAGGGAAGGAGGGATAGAGGAGAGGGAAGGGGTAGGGGAGAAGGAAAGATGCAGAGAGAGCGCGAGAGGGATGGAGGGAGGGAGAGGGAAGATAGAGAAAGAGAGACATAGAGAAAGAGTGGAGTGAGATGAACAGAGAGGGGGGGGGGGGGGGGGGGGTTAGCAGGGGAGATAGAAAAGGAAAGGGGGGGGTGACTGTTTACTTTGTCTCTTTCATTTGACTTTGACCAGAGAGCTGGGACTAGAAGGAGTTCAGCAGTAGCAGCATGTTAAGACTGGTGTGATCTGTGTAGAGAGCCAACCAGGCATCTTAATGCCGTCTCCTCTGTCCTCCTTATACACAGTCAGTCCCAATGCCTTTTAAAAGCCTGTTTTCTGCTATGCCTACTCCATATACACTCCTTTGATCCTTATTTTCCTCCTGAACAACAAAGGGAAAGGCTTGTGAAAGGCTTGTGAAAGAGGACAGATGGAGGAGTGAAGTCAAAGCTCTACTGTGGTCCCTGTTATTGTGCGAATAGAAAGAAATGCTTTGGGTTTGTGTTTTAATCAATGAATATAATGAGGTACATCCCTATGACTACTCGGTTCTGTGTTTCCGTGCAGTTCTTTGAGCTTTCCTACCTACGCACCCGCAACAGGGATTGTTCCCCTCTCTCTTTCAATAGAATTCAATGAGTTGGTACATATTGCCAATGCAGACAGTCATGAATAGTAGTAGTTTGTAAATCCTGTATTAACCTTCCAAGTAATGTTTTATTAACCCTTTCTACATGTACTGTTAACCATTTACAAACCTGTTATTAACCCTTCCAGGGAGGGAAGATCCCCATCCGATGGACGTCTCCAGAGGCCATTGCCTACAGGAAGTTCACGTCAGCCAGTGACGTGTGGAGCTACGGCATCGTCATGTGGGAGGTGGTCTCATACGGAGAGAGACCCTACTGGGAGATGTCCAACCAGGATGTGAGTTGTTTCATTATAATAAAGCACAGTGTATAGCTGATATGGTATATGTTAATCAATGATTCGCTATTGATGGCTGGTTTTGTGCGGAAGCTAGGCGGACTCAGTTGGCTTTCTCTCCCATCCTCGGTGGATTCAAATTATTATGATGACAATTTTTGTGATTGACTAGGGTCTATCTAATCTGCCCCTATTTCTCTCTCTCTCTCTCTCCCTCCCCCTATTTCCAGGTGATAAAAGCGATAGATGAGGGATACCGTCTCCCGGCCCCTATGGACTGTCCTGTTGTCCTCCACCAGCTGATGTTGGACTGCTGGGAGAAGGGCCGCAGCGAACGGCCCAAGTTTGGCCAGATCGTCACCACCCTGGACAAGCTGATCAGAAACCCAGCCAGACTCCGAGAGCTGGCCAACAGCTCAGTATGGTGAGTTACAATGGGTCAAAAAACTCAGTCTTCAGGCACACACTGTCAGATCCAGAATAAACTATTAGAACTAGTATCTGGACTGTTTGGGATATTTAACTATGCTGATAAGAATGTGTATATTCTCTCCTGTTTGCCCAGCAGGGAAGACCCAACCACTCCGGAGTTTAGTGTGAGTACGGTGGAGGAGTGGCTGGAGGCCATCAAGATGGGCCAGTACAAGGAGAACTTCTCCAGTGCTGGATATGTCACCCTGGACTCTGTCCTCTACATCACCATCAGGTGAGAGACATGGCTGGACTGAGCTGGGCAGGGCTGAGCTGGGCTGAGCTGAAGCGGGGTTGAGCAGGGCTAAGCTGAGGCTGGGCTGAGCTGGGTTAGGGAAAGGGGAGTAGGAGTCAGCAGAGCTAGGGGGAAAGGGGGAGTCTGTTGTTGCTGCTGTTTCTCATTTTTCTAAGTCCCTTTTTGCTCTGTCCTCTTCTGTAGTGAGCTCGTTAAGATGGATGTGACTTTGGCGGGTCACCAGAAGAAGATCCTCTCCAGTGTCCAGAGCCTGCAGACCCAGGGGACCCACGTCCAAGTATAACAGTTTCCCCATAGAGACACACTGAGAGAGAGAGAGAGAGAGAGAGGGCCAAAATGGATGCTCTGCTTTGAGTTTAACCACTGAGACACGCTGAGATTAAGCCAATATAGACATCTTGGGTTGGGTTTCCCCATACAAAGACACTTAGATGGAGCCGTAATGGACGCTCGGCTCCTTTACTTCCTCTTCGCAGCTTCACCATTCCACCCGTCCTGGATGTTTTGATAGCGTAGGCACTTCCAGCTTCTGTCCACGCACTTAGAGGCTTAGCAACCCAGCAACCTCAGAAACCAGGCTACATCCAAGACGTCTCTGACCGTATCAATAAGAACAACAAAAATGGTAAAAATAAAAAATGAATTCGATTGTAATTATCATCACTGTCTGTGAAGTTTAGTGTACAGTTGTTTTTATGGTTGTTTTGTTTTTTCGTTTTACAATAAGCTGTTTTTTATTTTCTACACAGTTTATGGTGCCAGGAGATATTGTATATGTATAGATAAATGTTTACAAGAGCTGTGTGTCAGTCCGCCAGTCTAGAACTGAACGTAAAGTTTGTATCAGTGGTCAGGCAACGCAGGTGGGATGTTCCTTCCTGGTGCATGTGTTGCCAGGCCCCTCCCCGTCCTATAAGCCCCTCCCCCAGGACGCTCTTCGACGTATCATGGATGTGTGAGGGAGGTAGGAGAAATAGAGGGATGTGAAAAGACGAGATGGAGATGTCTGTTCATGGTCTCAGAAGACTTCCATTCCGTTTGGCCAGGAACAGACAGGGCTTCCAGACGCACACAGTTCACTTGAGTAAGTTCATTTTAGTACAGCCTAGAGCAGCAACGTATAGGACGTCGTCAGTAAGAAACCTGCAGGGCAATACAGTGTTGGCACATTTTCTTCCAAGGGTTGTCCTCAGTTGGAGAAGTTGTACCTTTTGGTGACAGAAGAAGAGCGGAGAAGTAGATAACCTTGTATTGTGTGACGTTGACACTGTTTGGAATGTGTATCTGTTTCGCAGACGTTGTGCCATGTACAGTTAGTATTGCTCTGAAATGTTTGGGCAAAGTCAGACTTGATTGTGAGGTAGACTTGACTTGAGTAGACTGTGCCGAGTGATGTTTTTTGCCTCATTTCACCTCTGATTAACATGGGTTCATTCACGGTTTGTCCTAACCACCCCTGTTCAGTCATGCCAACTGCTTCCAAATCTACAAGAGCCAATGTCCTATTCAAGCAAACCTGCTAACCTAATTTCCTTGGATAAGTGAGAGAGAAAAAAACATCAATGTCCTGTGCTCAACAAAACAACGTTTTCTATGTGAAACGAAGGGAATTCAACGGCATATCAAAACCAACATGCCCTCCTACTTTGGGGAGGGGAGGGTGGAGTTTTGGACTTATCTAGGAAATCCAGCTAGGCCCCTTTGATTGAATAGGGTCGTCAATGTCCACTGCACCCCTGTTTGTATCTGGTTATGTTTATGATAACAGTGTTACTCTGCTACCTGACTGGACCACAAACACACCAACATATATACCATTGTACCATACTGTAAAATATGTACAGAGTTGATTTGAAACTCTAGAATGTTTGTAACAATAATGGTGACGATGATGATTACGGTGATAACGCCTGTAATGATGTACTTTTATTCTTGAAGGTGGAGAGAAATCTGGCATTTTTTCCCCTTGCGGAGGCGGGTCATAGGAGATAGGCAGCGTGTGATTCGTATGACCTGGCCTATGGAATGTACGTTTGCGTAGCATGGGTATTAAGTTTCAGCCTTTGATTGACAGGTGACAGGGGAGTGCAGTTTTCACTCGGGCCGTGGACCTGAGGACGCTCGACTTTTAGATGCCTTATTTACTGTGCTACCTTTCCTTTTCCGTTCCTCTCCTCCCCTGATCCCCCATAGAGGCGGAGTTATGACTACATCTGTACATAGTATTTATCTGTTTCCCTGAGGTGACGTCACAGAAAATATCTTCTTTTTTTTCCATTTTTTTTTTTTCTTTAACTGAAAACCCCCAGGCGGTTATCACCTCTGTTTTGGTTCTTTAAAAAAAATAGTATACATAAAACTATACTGCTGCTGTAAATCAACCACCACTTTATTGGAAGCTGTATTTGAACAACACATTAGAGAGTCAACTTTTCATGTTTGTTTTGGTTTAGGAATCTGACCTGTTGGTATACTCGTTGGTCAATGTATAGCAGAGAGAAGTTATAATTATTCCCTTCGTATCCCAAAGCTATTTGAAGTGTTCCAATGCCTCCCACACATATGATGGAGATGAGCAAATCTCAACAGCTAAATTAACCTTTGTCTTTCCAATGTGTCTTTCCAATGATCCGTTACCAACAAATGATGTATTCGTTATAGTGAATGGATTGAATTGCCAGAAGCCTTTTGCGGTGTCATCAATTAGATTCAATTATTCAACAAATGAGAGCAGCATATTGCATCTGTTCGTTCAGACTCAAAACAGCAAAATACTGCAAGACAGTGGTGACCAGTTGAAGGTTAGCTGTCTGTCAGTACTCATCATTTTACACTTTGAAATTGTCCTCGTTTGGTAAGCTAATCCATCACTCCCCAACCGGACGTCATAACCTTTGACCCATATCTCACGACCCTTGACCCTTAGCCAGGCTCTGAGTCCTTTCATGTGGATGGATAATGTTTCCCCTTGGCACTGTTCAAAGGTCAGTTCTGTGTTCCCCGCCTAACAGTTAAAGTTAGGATATGGAAACAGTAAGCTGATCCTAAATAATTGTTGGTGAAGTCTTCTACCCCACAGCCAGGCCGGTTATTTACATGTTCCCAGACTGATTCCTTGTGAGATTGTTTTCTCGCCCTCCCTGGTCTTTCTTCCTTCCTGCCCTTGGCCCATTATATTTATCATGGCAGATTTCTATACGCTTGTTCAAAGAGTGTACTCATTCTAAAGTCCTTCATGTCGCTGTAATAAATATGCTAATATTTTTTATTTCTCACCTGAAGCTCTTGGTGTCTTACTTTTCTTTTACTCTCTCTCTCACACACACACACACACACACACACACACACACACACACACACACACACACACACACACACACACACACACACACACACACACACACACACACACACACACACACACACACACACACACACACACACACACATCAGAGACGTGCACACACGGTCACACTCTCAAATGTATAATAATGGCTATGCCTGAGCTTGTACTATTTCCCAGGGGTCGGTGGTATAACGGAAGACTATGCGCGGCACCTTTATTGTGAGGAAACGTAAAGCTGAAGCTTAATCAGGCTTTGTGTCATTTAGGTTTAGGTTTTATTAGATAGTGCAAAGACAGTCGCTGCCTGTTAAGGATTCCTACATGCACCGGGCCTGTTCTGAAAACACTAGATAAGATGGCAACACTAAGGAGGGCGCGCGTCTTCCTGCTCGCTTAGCTTTTTTATATCACTATTTTTACGTTAATTATTACTTTGTTTGCTCAGTGTTCATGCAATAATTTCCTACGACAGACACACTTCTGGATCATGAATGAGAAGCTACACACTTATCTCTTGGCCTCCCAGATCTGGAGTACTAGATTCGCTCCTTTGTTCCCCACACAGTGGGCTTACCTGTTGCTGCTGACCAAGATGACCGAAGGCAACACTGGCGAGGAAGGAAAGGGAACTCCAAGCTAGGTTAGTGTTATCCAGGATCTTGGGACGTCCCTACCCTAAACCCTAACCCATACCCTTAACCTAACCCTATCCATAACCTTTACACAACCCTAACCTTAACCCTTAACCATTTAAAATGTCAACTTCAATGGGGTGACGTCAGAGTTGGGACGTCCCAAGGATCCCGTTTAGACCTTTCCCTCCAAGTTAGGCTGAAAAGAAGGGCTACACGGCCTCCTGCACATAGTATCCTGATGGCTAATGTCCAATCGCTGGAAAATAAACTTTGTGAATTCAGTAAGGCTTCAATCGCAGAGGGACATCAGGGAATGCTGTGTCTTTGTTCTTACAGTGACATGGCTTAAAGACAATACACTCGACTCTGCCATTCAACCAGACGGCTTTTCTATTTTCCGTAAGGATCGAACGGCGGCTTCTGGTACGAGTAGTGCGGAGGTGTATGCTTCCTCATCAACAATACCTGGTGTACCGAAGTTGAAAACATCTCGAGCTCCTGTCTATATAAGGTCCTACAGTTGACAGTGCATGTCAGTGCAAAAACCAAGCCATGAGGTTGAAGGAATTGTCCGTAAAGCTCTGAGACAGGATTGTGTCGAGGGACAGATCTGGGGAAGGCTACGAAATGTTTCTGCAGCATTGAAGGTCCCCAAGAAAACAGAGGCCTCAATC
This sequence comes from Oncorhynchus kisutch, assembly GCF_002021735.2. Taxonomy (NCBI): domain Eukaryota; kingdom Metazoa; phylum Chordata; class Actinopteri; order Salmoniformes; family Salmonidae; genus Oncorhynchus; species Oncorhynchus kisutch. The sequence goes on along the minus strand of NC_034200.2, from coordinate 9,941,001 downwards.
ATTCCTTAAATGGAAGAAGTTTGCAACCACCAAAGCTCTTCCTAGAGCTGGCCGCCCGGCCAAACTGAGCCACCAGGGGAGAAGGGCCTTGGTCAGGGAGGTGTCCAAGAACCCGATGATCTCCAGAGTTCCTCTGTGGAGATGAGAGAACCTTCCAGCAGGACAACAATCTCTGCAGCACTTCACTAATTAGGCCTTGATGGTAGAGTGGCCAGACGGAAGCCACTCCTCAGTAAAAGGCACACTCGACAACCCGCTTGAAGTTTGCCAAAAGGCACCTAAAGGACTCTCACACCATGAGAAACAAGATGCTCTGGTCTGATGAAACCAAGATTGAACTCTTTGGCCTGAATGCCAAGAGGCACGTCTGGAGGTAACCTGGCACCATCCCTACGGTGAAGCATGGTGGTGGCAGCATCATTCTGCGGGGATGTTTTTCAATGGCAGGGAGACTAGTCAGGTTTGAGGGAAAGATAAACGGAGCAAAGTACAGAGAGATCCTTGATGCGAAGGTTCACCTTCCAACAGGACAACGACCCTAGGGACACAGCCAAGACAATGCAGAAGTGGCTTCGGGGAAAGTCTCTGAATGTCCTTGAGTGGCCCAGCCAGAGTCCGGACATCTCTGGAGAGACCTGAAAATAGCTGTGCAGCGACACTCCCCATCCAACCTGACAGAGCTTGAGAGGATCTGCAGAGAAGAATGGGAGAAACTCCCCAAATGCAGGTGTGCCAAGTTTGTAGCGTCATACCCAAGAAGACTCGAGACTGTAATCGCTGCCAAAGGTGCTTCGACAAAGTACGAAGTACTTTCAAGAGGTCTGACTACTTTGTGAATTCACTGTATATACAGACATCCGTGACATGTACAAAGCCATCCCCCGCCCCCACTTCGGCCAATCAGATCACGTCTCTCTGTTCATACTTGAAGCCGACACGCAGCAACTCAAAAGCGAGCCACCAACACAGAGAATAGTGAAGCGCTGGACAGAGGTGCAGGACTGTTTTGAGAATACTTTTTGGAATATGTTCAAGGATTCATCCACCATCCATCAACATTGAGGAAACAACATTGTCAGTCACAGGCTTCATTAGGAAATG
>NC_034200.2:9814900-9934900 GCF_002021735.2 Oncorhynchus kisutch | reverse complement strand
GGGTAGTTACAAACAACACAGGAATGAAATCCTCTACATGTATTGATCGCAACTTTACTAATGCTGCAGAAATTAGCTTGAAAGCAGTATCTCGATCCATCGGATGTAGTGATCACAATATAGTAGCCGTGTCTACGAAAACCAAAGTTCCAAAGGCTGGGCCTAATATAGTGTATAAGAGGTCATACAATAAGTTCTGTAGTGATTCCTATGTTGTTGTAAAGAATATGTGTGTGTGTGTGTGTGTTGTTGGTCCGTGGTGTGTAATGAGGCGCAAACAGACCGATGCACTTGACACATTTATGAAATGTCTAATTCCAGTTCCTAATAAGCACGCACCCATTAAGAAAATTACTGTAAAAACTGTTAAATCTCCATGGATTGATGAGGAATTGATAAATTGTATGGTTGAGAGCGATGAGGCAAAAGGAATGGCAAATAAGTCTGGCTGCACAACAGATTGGCAAATTTATTGCAAATTGAGAAATCATTTTGACTAAACTGAATAAAAAGAACAAGAAACTACACTATGAAACAAAGATAAATGACATAAAGAACGGAAATAAAAAGCTTTGGAGCACCTTAAATACAATTTCGGGGAAACAAACAAACTCAGCTCCTTCATTCATTAATTCAGATGACTCAGTCATCACAAAACTACTTTAATGATTTTTTTCATTGGCAAGATTAGCAAATGTAGGCATGACATGCCAGCAACAAACGCTGACACTACACATCCAAAGATAACTGACCAAATTATGAAAGACCAGCATTGTAATTTTGAATTCTGTAAAGTGAGTGTGGAAGAGGTGAAAAAAGTATTGTTGTCTATCAGCAATGACAAGCCGCCGGGGTCTGACAAATTGGATGGAAAACTACTGAGGATAATAGCAGACGATATTGCCACTCCTATTTGCCATATTTTCAGTCTAAGCCTGCTAGAGAGTGTGTGCCCTCAGGCCTGGAGGGAAGCCAAAGTAATTCTGCTACCTAAGAATAGTAAAGCCCCCTTTACTGGCTCAAATAGCCAACCAATCAGCCTGTTACCAACCCTTAGTAAACTTCTGGAAAAAATGGTGTTTGACTAGATACAATGCTATTTTACAGTAAACAAATTGACAACAAACGTTCAGCATGCTTATAGGGAAGGACATTCAACAAGCACAGCACTTACACAAATTCTTATTTTCAATGACGGCCTAGGAACAGTGGGTTAACTGCCTGTTCAGGGGCATAATCCAGGTAGAATCAGGAATTACCCAGGGGAGGTGTCTAAGCCCATTACTTTTTCAAGCTATACTAATGACATGCCACTGGCTTTGAGTAAAGCCAGTGTGTCTATGCATGCGGATGACTCAACTCTATACATGTCAGCTACTCCAGCGACTGATATGACTGCAACACTTAACAAAGAGTTGCAGGTAGTTTCAGAGTGGGTGGCAAGGAATAAGTTAGTCCTAAATATTTGTAAAACTAAAATCATTGTATTTAGGACAAATCATTCACTAAACTCGTATAAATCTCTACTAAATCCTGTAATAAATCATGTGGAAAATAAGCAAGTTGAGGTAAAGGCAAAAAAAGGCCATGGTGGCAATGTAAATACAATATAGCAAGTAAAACACTGGAATGGTAGATTTGCAGTGGAAGAATGTGCAAGGTAGAAATAAAAATAATGGGGTGCAAAGGAGCAAAATAAATAAATAAATAAAATAAATAAATACAGTAGGGGAAGAGGTAGTTGTTTGGGCTAAATTATAGATGGGCTATGTACAGGTGTAGTAATCTGTGAGCTGCTCTGACAGCTGGTGCTTAAAGCTAGTGAGGGAGATAAGTGTTTCCAATTTCAGAGATTGTTGTAGTTCGTTCCAGTCATTGGCAGCAGAGAACTGGAAGGAGAGGCGGCCATAGGAAGAATTGGTTTTGGGGGTGACCAGAGAGATATATCTGCTGGAGTGCGTGCTACAGGTGGATGCTGCTATGGTGACCAGCGAGCTAACCTAGCAGGGTCTTGTAGATGACCTGGAGCCAGTGGGTTTGGCGACGAGTATGAAGCGAGGGCCAGCCAACAAGAGCATACAGATCGCAGTGGTGGGTACTATATGGGGTTTTGATGACAAAACGGATGGCACTGTGATAGACTGCATTCAATTTATTGAGTAGGGTGTTGGAGGCTATTTTGTAAATGACATCGCCGAAGTCGAGGATCGGTAGGATGGTCAGTTTTACGAAGTTATGTTTGGCAACATGAGTGAAGGATGCTTTATTGAGAAATAGGAAGCCAATTCTAGATTTAACTTCTCATCCATTACCATTTAAATGTTGGTTAGCATTCTATTTCGCTTGTGTGTCTCCTTTTCTATTAAAATCCATTGCTTTATCTGAAACCAACTGCGATGTTTCTCCAACCAGACACAAACACACAAAAAATACACACACTCAAACATATACACACACACACACACACACACACACACACACACACACACACACACACACACACACACACACACACATGTTTATTCAATACACACACTAATGAGGGTTGAGTGTGCCTATCAAAACGTTTCCTGTCAAAAATGTTCGTCAGTAATCAAAGTTCCTGATTGAATTTGAAAAGTGAGCCTATCCATGTCAATCACATTACATGCATGGCTCATGCAGTCTCATCAGACACAGCTATGGTGTGTTTGTGTGTGTGTGTGTTTCTCCATGTCTGGTAGAAGCCTGCTCCAGAGACAAGGTCATGAAAACACCAGCCCACAACACTACATAGTCGAGCTAGTAAAACACAAAGAATAACAGAGAGAGAGAGAGAGAGAGAGAGAGAGATTGTAAGACAGATTGAGGTAAAGAGGGCAAGTAAGGAGGGTTTGAAAAACATTGGGAGAGAAAAAGACAGCGAAAGAGGGAATGGGAAAATGAGAAAGGGAGTGAGAGGGAGACTGTTAGATGGATTATTTGTGGTGGTGATTTGTCATAAACAGACCACAGGCTCTTACACAAGAGTCTGACTCAGCACACAGAGTGAACACAGAGGCTCTTTCAGTAACCATGGGAATAACACGGCTTGTGTGGTCGCTCTGTGTTTGTCTCTGTGTTTGTCTTTGTTTTTGTGTGTGTTGTTGCCCTAGTTGTACTTGTTTTGATTTATGCAGTGTTCTACAGTGGTTGTCTATCAACAAGACAGTAGATAAACTGTACAATAACAGTTGTTACTGACTAAACTGTGGGTTGTGTATCGACCCTCTCTGCACAGGTTACGTGTTGTGTTTGCAGCAGTGTTTCCCTCGCTGATACTTCGGCGGGGTGCCTAACTCTGTTGCCTCCAGCTTGGTTTAGATGTGTTGATGTGTAGCCTACCACCCATCACGTTTTCTTAGAGGCATTTCTGCCCCTACAGAGAAATCTATGGGAAACACTCGTTCACAATTCCTTTTCTTCTCCTCTTTTAATCATGCAATCTCTCTCCTCATCTAGCTTGGCTTAAAGCCTAATGGATATTCAGTAGCTTGTCTCCTAGGAACCAATAGAAACACATCTGTTAGTAGCTGAATGGCTTAGATAGGCTGTGACCCCTGACCTTCTAAACCCTAGCTCATCAAGTCCAATTCCAATCTCAGATCATTTCCAATCCAATTCCCCTTTCCGGAAGGGGAGTTGACGCACACACACACACACACACACACACACACACACACACACACACACACACACACACACACACACACACACACACACACACACACACACACACACACACACACACACACACACACACACACACACACCGCCCCTTATCCATACTCAATTTCCACTGACAGACTCCAAACATCTCCAGACCCCAAATGGTTCGACCAATCAATGGCAATCTGTTAGGAAACAGATACACCCCCTTGTCAATGTCCAGCATGGGCTAAATGAATGAGAGGTTGGGGGGCGGGAGGTTTGGAGATTGAGGGGGTGTGGAGGAGTTAAGGCGGTGATTGTCAGTTTGAGGTAGGCACATCATGCTTTGTTCCACTGGGATTTGCAGACTGGCCAGTTTTATGATTAGTCAGCCATTGATGTGTTAAAGGTCAATTGCCCCTTGGAACCAACTTCTCTGGTTTTAAACAGCCTACATCACATCGATATGTGTCAGAAACATACATTCTAGTGATAAAAAATGCCTGCAAAGTGTAAACAGGATAATTTTGGTCATAAAGTCAGTCTCGTCCAAAAGTAGGTTTTGTAAGTGAGTTCGTCATGACATACTGGAAGGTTGGTTATGGATTACTTACATGGCCACTGTTTTTCAGTGATGCCCAATCGACCAGAGACAACACATTGTGGTCCACCCCTCAGCTGCCATGTGGACATTTGTTGTCATTTCTGCATGTGGGTACAACGCACGCACATTTCACTCAGCAAATGGGTTTCCATAAAGTTTGGGGCAACTTCCAATGCGCTTCAACAATATTGCCAGGTGGTCAGGAATGGATTACATCCGACACGGTCACTTCTGTTGCTTCTCAACCTTCAAACCACTGGTGTTGGTGAACATGTTAGCTAAGTAGATAGCTGGTGCTAGCTAGTTAGTAGCTACTTTTGGTTATACACAGTGGTAAAAAGTTAAGATTTTCATAGAAAAAGACTCAAGTAAAAGTGAAAGTCACCCAGTAAAATACTACTTGAGTAAAAGTGTCCAAATACAATACAAGTATCAGAAGTAAATGTAATTGATGAAATGTACTTACTGTACGTATCAATTTGTTTTGTTTTTTAAATGTACAGACAGCCAGGGTCTCACTCCAACAGTCATACATCATTTACAAACAAAGCATTTATGTTTAGTGAGTCCTCCAGATCAGAGGCATTAGGGATGACCAGGGATGTTCTCTGTTTAGTGAGTCCTCCAGATCAGAGGCAGTAGGGATGACCAAGGATGTTCTCTGTTTAGTGAGTCCTCCAGATCAGAGGCATTAGGGATGACCAGGGATGTTCTCTGTTTAGTGAGTCCTCCAGATCAGAGGCATTATGGATGACCAGGGATGTTCTCTGTTTAGTGAGTCCTCCAGATCAGAGGCATTATGGATGACCAGGGATGTTCTCTGTTTAGTGAGTCCTCCAGATCAGAGGCATTAGGGATGACCAGGGATGTTCTCTGTTTAGTGAGTCCTCCAGATCAGAGGCATTAGGGATGACCAGGGATGTTCTCTGTTTAGTGAGTCCTCCAGATCAGAGGCATTAGGGATGACCAGGGATGTTCTCTGTTTAGTGAGTCCTCCAGATCAGAGGCATTAGGGATGACCAGGGATGTTCTCTGTTTAGTGAGTCCTCCAGATCAGAGGCAGTAGGGATGACCAGGGATGTTCTCTGTTTAGTGAGTCCTCCAAATCAGAGGCAGTAGGGATGACCAGGGATGTTCTCTGTTTAGTGATTCCTCCAGATCAGAGGCATTAGGGATGACCAGGGATGTTCTCTGTTTAGTGAGTCCTCCAGATCAGAGGCATTAGGGATGACCAGGGATGTTCTCTGTTTAGTGAGTCCTCCAAATCAGAGGCAGTAGGGATGACCAGGGATGTTCTCTGTTTAGTGATTCCTCCAGATCAGAGGCATTAGGGATGACCAGGGATGTTCTCTGTTTAGTGAGTCCTCCAGATCAGAGGCAGTAGGGATGACCAAGGATGTTCTCTGTTTAGTGAGTCCTCCAGATCAGAGGCAGTAGAGATGACCAGGGATGTTCTCTGTTTAGTGAGTCCTCCAGATCAGAGGCAGTAGGGATGACCAGGGATGTTCTCTGTTTAGTGAGTCCTCCAGATCAGAGGCAGTAGGGATGGCCAGGGATGTTGACTTGATAAGTGCGTGAATTGGACCATTTTCCTGTCCTGCTAAGCGTTCAAAATGTAACGAGTGCTTTAGGGTGTCAGGGAAAAAGTAAAAATACTAAAGTTAAATACACATAGCAAAAAAACAAAAAAAGTAGTACTTGAAAGTATTTTTTACTTAAGTGCTTTATACCACTGGTTATTCAACATGATTTGATCATACTAACAAGCCAGGCTAGCTATGATACCACAGATGAAAGGGGAATGACACAGTCACTAGCTAAATACATCAAGCTAACGTGTAACGTGTAGCATGTCAGAGGAAGATGTGCATTAGCTCTGGAAAACCCTTGTTCTCCGTATGTAGGGTATTCAGCGGTTACATTCACCCACTGGTGCGTCCATGTGAACTACAATTCCGACACTGTGTTTTAGCGTTTACACACCCACTACTATCCTTTCAACACACCCACTCCTTTCGACACACCCACTCCTTTCGACACACCCACTCCTTTCGACACACCCACTCCTTTCTACACACCCACTACTCCTGCTTCTCTGCTAGTTAGCTAATTAGCACGTGGCCGCTTATATCTGTCTTCTATAAACAAGCGTTGTAACATGGAGATATGGTTGTGTAGGAACATTAACCCTAACCCTATAAGGGTGTGTAGTAATTTAAAGTGCCAATATGTCACTTTTTGGCCGAACCAACCAAATTCACATGGAAATGTGAGTTTTGAATCTAACATTCTACATGTAACCAAGTCTAAGAAGTGATTGATGTGCTCTATGTGCTCTATGTGCTCTATGTGCTCTATGTGCTCTATGTGCTCTATCTGTATGCTACCCCTTCTTAAATGTAGTTTTAGCGTATTTTACTTTGGGTTTTGTACACCAGCTTCAAACAGCTGAAAATACTATATATTGGGTTATGGAAAATATATTTCACAGCAGTTTAGATGGTACAATGATTCTCTACACTATACTAACTTATCTTGTCATATAATTAGGCAAACTATTAAGAATTTTAGAAAACTGGAAATGTCTTAGTGATTTCTGCATAGTGCAACTTTAACCTTTAGTTTTCTGAAAATGATTTCTCACTGATGTGAAAGATACGGTCCTAATGTTTCCAAAACCAAGTGATATGTGTTAATATTTAGAAGGAGTGTTAAGGGCTCTTAAACCCAACCCTCCCGGTCAGAAGATAGCCTACTAATTGTCAATAGCCGCTAAAGCAGTTAGCATCTATGAATGTGGTAGATGTGCATTAGAGGTTGACACAGGGCAGGCACTTGGATTAGGGATGAATATTTGAGAGAAAATATTCAAAGTGTCAATACTGGGAACATGGTGCGTTCTCAGCCCTCTTCTGTACTCCCTGTTCACCCATGACTGTGTGGCCATGCATGCCTTCAACTCAATCATCAAGTTTGCAGACGACACAACTTTTATTTATTTGACCTTTATTTAACTCGGCAAGTCAGTTAAGAACAAATTCTTATTTTCAATGACGGCCTAGGAACAGCGGGTTAACTGCCTGTTCAGGGGCAGAACGACAGATTTGTACCTTTTCAGCTCGGGGGTTTGAACATGCAACCTTCCGGTTACTAGTCCTTCCGGTTACTAGTCCAATGCTCTAACCACTAGGCTACCCTGCCGCCCCATTGGTAGGCTTGATTACCAAAAACGACGAGACGGCCTACAGGGAGGAGGTGAGGGCCCTCGGAGTGTGATGTCAGGAAAATAACCTCACACTCAACGTCAGCAAAAACAAAGGAGATGATAGTGGACTTCAGGAAACAGCAGAGGGAGCACCCCCCTATCCACATCGACGGGACAGTAGTGGAGAATGTGGAAAGTTTTAAGTTCCTCGGCGTACACATCACGGACAAACTGAAATGGTCCACCCACACAGACAGCATGGTGAAGAAGGCCCTACAGCACCTCTTCAACCTCAGGAGGCTGAAGAAATTTGGCTTGTCACCAAAAACACTCACAAACTTTTACAGATGCACAATCGAGAGCATCCTGTTGGGCTGTATCACCGCCTGGCACGGCAACTGCTCCGCCCACAACCGTAAGGCCCTCCAGAGGGTAGTGAGGTCTGCACAACGCTTCACCAGGGGCAAACTACCTGCTCTCAAGGACACCTACACCACCCGATGTCACAGGAAGGCCATAAAGATCATCAAGGACAACAACCACCGAGCCACTGCCTGTTCACCCAGCTACCATCCAGAAGGCGAGGTCAGTACAGGTGCATCAAAGCTGGGGCCGAGAGACCGAAAAACAGCTTCTATCTCAAGGCCATCAGACTGTTAAACAGCCACCACTAACATTGAGTGGCTGCTGCCAACATACTGACTCAACTCCAGCCACTTCAATATTTAAAAATTGGATGTAATAAAATGTATCACGAGTCACTTTAAACTATGCCACTTTATATAATGTTTACATACCCTACACTACTCATCTCATATGTATATACAGTTGTGGCCAAAGGTTTGCTGCTTCAGTGTCTTTAGATATTTTTGTCAGATGTTAATATGGAATACTGGAATATAATAACAAGCATTTCATAAGTGTCAAAGGCTTTTATTGACAATTACATGAAGTTGATGCAAAGAGTCAATATTTGCTGTGTTGACCCTTCTTTTTCAAAACCTCTGCAATCCGCCCTGGTAAGCTGTCAATAAACTTCTGGGCCACATCCTGACTGATGGCAGCCCATTCTTGCATAATTAATGCTTGGAGTTTGTCAGAATTTGTGGGGTTTTGTTTGTCCACCCGTCTCTTGAGGATTGGCCATAAATTCTCAATGGGATTAAGGTCTGGGGAGTTTCCTGGCCATGGACCCAAAATATCGATGTTTTGTTCCCCGAGCCACTTAGTTATCACTTTTGCCTTATGGCAAGGTGCTCCATCATGCTGGAAAAGGCATTGTTCTTCACCAAACTGTTCCTGGGTGGCTGGGAGAAGTTGCTCTCTGAGGATGTGTTGGTACCATTCTTTATTCATGGCTGTGGTCTTCAGGCAAAATTGTGAGTGAGCCCACTCCCTTGGCTGAGAAGCAACCCCACGCATGAATGGTCTCAGGATGCTTTACTGTTGGCATGACAGGACTGATGGTAGCGCTCACCTTGTCTTCTCCGGACAAGCTTTTTTACGGAAAGGGGATTCATCAGAGAACATAACTTTACCCCAGTCCTCAGCAGTCCAATCCCTGTACCTTTTGCAGAATATCAGTCTGTTCCTGATGTCTTTCCTGGAGAGAAGTGGCTTCTTCGCTGCCCTTCTTGACACCAGGCCATCTTCCAAAAGTCTTCGCCTCACTGTGCGTGCAGATGCACTCACACCTGCCTGCTACCATTCCTGAGCAAGCTCTGTACTGGTGGTGCCCCGATCCCGCAGCTGAATCAACTTTAGGTGACGTCCTGGCGCTTACTGGACTTTCTTGGGCGCCCTGAAGCCTTCTTCACAACAACCGCTCTCCTTGAAGTTCTTGATGATCTGATAAATTGTTGATTTAGGTGCAATCTTACTGGCAGCAATATCCTTGCCTGTGAATATCCTTGCTTCCCTCTGACAGAGGGAAGAACAATGATTCCAAGCACCACCCTCCTTTTGAAGCTTCCAGTCTGTTATTTGAGCTCAATCAGCATGACAAAGTGATCTCCAGCCTTGTCCTCGTCAACACTCACACCTGTTAACGAGAGAATCACTAACATGATGTCCGCTGGTCCTTTTGTGGCAGGGCTGAAATGCAGTGGAAATGTGTTTTTTTGTGATTCAGTTCATTTGCATGGCAAAGAGGGACTTTGCAATTAATTGCAATTCATCTGATCACACATAACATTCAGGAGTATATGCAACATGCCAACATACAAACTGAGGCAGCAGACTTTGTGAAAATTAATATTTGTGTCATTCTCAAAACTTTTGGCCACGACTGTACTGTACTCTATACCATCTACTGCATCTTGCCTATGCTGTTCGGCCATCGCTCAACCATATATATTTTTACGTACATATTCTTATTAATTCCTTTACACTTGTGTGTATAAGGTAGTTGTTGTGGAATTGTGAGATTATTTGTTAGATATTACTGCATGGTCGTAACTAGAAGCACGAGCATTTCGGCAGACTCGCATTAACATCTGCTAACCATGTGTATGTGACAAATAACATTTGATTTGATTTGATTTGATGTTCAGAATAAAGTCAGGAACTTTCATTGGAGACAGGATTTGGGGTTTCAGACTGATTGGGACTGGATAGGAAAATAGCCTCGGCTCTAGGACAGGCGAAGAGAATTTACCCTCATGCCTGTGTGAATTGTTTACAGACGTAAAGTCTGTGACAGAGATGCCTGCTATGCATTGGATCGTGCATAGACCTATCACATTTGTGACTGTCTGAAGAGTCACAATGACAGCTCAAAGAGGCCCAGGTTATTTTATAGGCCGTACTGTAGGGTTTACTAACTGCATCCGGGTAGCGTCCGGCAGTGTTAATTATGCGTGTGCCTTGAATTTATGGTGACTTTGTGTGAATCAAATACCCTCGGCTGAAAGGCTTTCATGCGACAACATGTCTGGATAATGTGCTATTTAATTCTTCTGTTAATCTGCTGCTGCTCATGTTGTATATTTTGGGGAATTGCATGAGTGCGACATTGGGGAAATTGTTGTAATTTCCCAAGGTCTTGTCATTTCATTTTTGTGGAAAATGCGAAGAGTTTTCCCGGGAGAGTCCAGGGATCACGGTTACTCATGTTAATCCCTCATTTAGACACTAGTTCGCAAGCTACACATATGATGTAGCCAGCTTGCTTTCAATAACGTTTCACATTATAGTGTCTTCAGAAAGTGTTGATATCCCTTGACTTATTGCATATGTTGTTGTGTTACGGCCTGCATTCAACATTTATTACATATATTTTTTTCACACCCATCTACACACATACACCAGAATGAAAAAGTGATTTTTTTTGCAAACGTAAAGTGTGTCATTTACATAAGTATTCACACCCCTAAGTCAATACTTTGTGGAAACATCTTTGGCAGCAATTACAGCTGTGAGTCTTTCTGGGTAGGTTTCTAAGAGCTTTCCACACCTGGATTGTGCAACATTTGCCCATTATTCTTTCAAAAATGATTTAAGCTCTGTCAAATTAGTCGTTGATCATTGCTAGACAACCAAGTTCAAGTTTTGAAATAGATTTTCAAGCAGATTTAAGTCAAAACTGCAACTTTGCCATTCAGGAACATTCACTGTCTTCTTGGTGTAGATTTGGCCTTGTGTTTTAGGTTATTGTCCTGCTGAAAGGTAAACTCATCTCCCAGTGCCTGGTGGAAAGCAGATTGAACCAGGTTTCCTCTAGGATTTTGCCTGTACTTAGCCACCACTATGCTTGAAAATATGGAGAGAGAGTGATACTAGTGTAATGTGTTATTGGATTTGCCCCAAACATAACAATTTGTATTTGTACAGGCTTCCTTCTTTCAACTCTGTTGATTAGGTTCGTATTGTGGAGTAACTACAATGTTGTTGAACCATTTTATCCTATCACAGCCATTACATTCTGTGACCGTTTTAAAGTCACCTTTGGCCTCATGGTGAAATCCCTGAGCGGTTTCCTTCCTCTCCGGAAACTGAGTTAGGAAGGACGCCTGTGTATTTGTGGTGACTGCGTGTATTGATACTCAAAGGGATATTCAATGTCTGCTTTTTCTTACCCATCTACCAATTAGGTGCCATTCTTTGCGAGACATTGGAAAACCTCCTTAGTCATTGTGGTTGAATCTGTTTGAAATTCACTGTTTGACTGAGGATATCATGACACAAGACGAGACCCAGATGCAGACACAGGAGGCAGATGGTTGGAGTCTTACGATATTTATTCATCCAATAGGAGAAGGTGAGAGAATGGTTGTGGACAGGAAAAAGGGTCCAAACCAGTTCAGAGTCCAAAAGGTACTGAAGGGCAGGCAGAATCAAGGTCAAAGGCAGGCAGGATGATCAGGCAGGTGAGAAAGTAGTCCAGGGTCAGGCAGGGGTCAAAACCGGGAAGACTATCAAAAAGAGAATTAGCAAAAGGAGTACGGAAAAAACACGCTGGTTGACTTGACTAACATACAAAACAAACTGGCATAGAGAGACAGGAAACACAGGGATAAATACACTGGGGAAAATAAGCGACACCTGGAGGGAGTGGATACAGTCACAGGAACAGGTGAAACAGATCAGGGCGTGGCAGAGGAACCTTACAGATCATTTTATGTGAGGTGTACAGAGATGAGGTAGTCATAAAAAAAATTGTGTTAAACACTATTATTGCACACAGAGTGAGTCCATGCAACTTATTATGTCACTTGTTACACACGTTTGTACTCCTTACCGTATTTAGACTTGCCATAACAAAGGGGTTGAATACTTATTGACTCGAGACATTTCAGCTTTTCATTTTAAATTAATTTGTAACCATTTCAAAAAACATAAATCCACTTTGACATTATGGGGTATTGTGTGTAGGACAGTGACCCCAAAAAATCTAAACGCTATCTATTTAAATATCAGGGTGTAACACAACAAAATGTCAAATGTGGAAGTTAGTCAAGAGGTGTGAATACTTTCTGAAGGCAATGTAGCTAGCTAGCTCACATCTGCGTGTAGTTGAACCCGTGGGTTGAGGCAAACTCTGTCATATCCTTGATGGAGTGTCATACACTCCACCTCTCCTGCTACCTGACTGCACCATGTCCGTAACATGTAATACATGACATGGATGGAAGGAACTTCATCACCCACTGGCGGCTTTGAAGACAGATCCTCACCCAGAGAGCTGTGCATGTCAGTGTGCGGCTAGACAGGTGAAGTTGTACTCTACACAGAACTTATTTTTATTTGTTAGGTATGTGTAGGCATACTTTATAAGACAATCAACATGATAATAACAGAATACATCTTTGTAACATGAAAGCACTCAGCGTTTTTTGTTGTTGTCGATAAATGTATCTACACTCAAGCTGAGCGATGCGCAATGTCCACAGGTAGCCTACAATTGTTGTAGGGATTTTAGTAGTTCTGGGATTTGTCCCCGGGAAAGATCTAACAGCAGACATAAGGAGAGATGAGACAAAACAGTTATAGAATATTGTGTTATAGGACAGCTGAGCCGTTTCCACTGTAACATACAGTTGAAGTCGGAAGTTTACATACAAGTGGAGTCATTAAAACTCATTTTTCAACCACTCCACACATTTCTTGTTAACAAACTATACTTCTGGCAAGTCGGTTAGGACAACTACTTTGTGCATGACAAGTAATTTTGCAACAATTGTTTACAGACAGATTATTTCACTTATAATTCACTGTATCACAATTCCAGTGGGTCAGAAGTTTACATACACTAAGTTGACTGTGCCTTTAAACAGCTTGGAAAATTCTAGAAAATGATGTCATGGCTTTAGAAGCTTCTGACAGGCTAATTGACATCATTTGAGTCAATTGGAGGTGTACCTGTGGATGCATTTCAAGGCCTACCTTCAGACTCAGTTCCTCTTTGCTTGACATCATGGGAAAATTAAAAGAAATCAGCCAAGACCTCAGAAAATAAATTGTAGACCTCCACAAGTCTGGTTCATCTTTGGGAGCAATTTCCAAATGCCTGAAGGTACCATGTTCATCTGTACAAACAATAGTACGCAAGTATAAACACCATGGGACCACGCAGGAGTCATACCGCTCAGGAAGGAGACGCGTTCTGTCTCCTAGAGATGAACGTACTTTGGTGCGAAAAGTGCAAATCAATCCCAGAACAACAGCAAAGGACCTTGTGAAGATGCTGGAGGGAACCGGTACAAAAAGATCTATATCCACAGTAAAATGAGGGCCATATCGACATAACCTGAAAGGTCACTCAGCAAGGAAGAAGCCACTGCTCCAAAACCGCCATAAAAAAGACAGATTACGGTTTGCAACTGCACATGGGGACAAAGATCATACTTTTTGGAGGAACGTCCTCTGGTCTGATGAAACAAAAATAGAACTGTTTAGCCATAATGACATAACATTTGGAGGAAAAAGGGGGAGGCTTGCAAGCCAAAGAACACCATCCCAACCGTGAAGCATGGGGGTGGCAGCATCATGTTGTGGGGGTGCTTTGCTGCAGGAGGGACTGGTGCACTTCACAAATTAGATGGCAGCATGAGAAAGGAAAATTATGAGGATATATTGAAGCAACATCTCAAGACATCAGTCAGGAAGTTAAAGCTTGGTCCCAAATGGGTCTTCCAAATGAACAAAGACCCCAAGCATACTTCCAAAGTTGTGGCAAAATGGCTTAAGGACAACAAAGTCAAGGTATTGGAGTGGCCATCACAAAGCCCTGACCTCAATCCTATAGAAAATTTGTGGGCAGAACTGAAAAAGCGTGTGCCAGCAAGGAGGCCTAAAAACCTGACTCAGTTACACCAGCTCTGTCTGGAGGAATTGGCCAAAATTCACCCAACGTATTGTGGGAAGCTTGTGGAAGGCTACCCGAAACGTTTGACCCAAGTTAAACAATTTAAAGGCAATGCTACCAAATACTAATTGAGTGTATGTAAACTTCTGACCCACTGGGAATGTGATGAAAGAAATTAAAGCAGAAATAAGTCATTCTCTCTACTATTATTCTGACATTTCACATTCTTAAAATAAAGTGGTGATCTTAACTGATTGAAGACAGGGAATTTTTACAAGGATTAAATGTCAGGAATTGTGAAACTGAGTTTAAATGTATTTGGTTAAGATGTATGTAAACTTCTTTTACAAGACGTAATGAAACTCAGTTGCAAGCTACTGTCGTAGCAAGGTGTTGTAGAATTGACAGCATATAATTGACAGCTTAGGATAGAAAACACTCTAAAGTTTCCAGAACTGTAAAAATATTGTCTGTGAGTATAACAGAACTGATATTGCAGGCGAAAGCCTGAGAAAAATCCAATCAGGAAGTGACTCTTATTTAGAAACCTCTGCGTTCCTATGCGTCCCTATTGAGCAGTGAAAGGGATATCAATCAGATTCCTTTTTCTATGGCTTCCCTAATGTGTCTAGTGTCACAAGACATAGTTTCAGGCTTTTATTTTGAAAAATGAGTGTGAGCGACAACATTGCGTCAGTGGTCAGCTGGTAGCTCTCAGAGTGATTTGTGCGTAATAGACAAATGCGGCCATTGTTTCTCTCGCTCCTACTAAGAAGCCAACTGACCCAGTTGATATATTATTGAATAGATATTTGAAAAACACCTTGAGGATTGATTATAAGAAACGTTTGCCATGTTTCTGTCGATATTATGGATCGAATTTGGAATATTTTTCGCCGTTGTCGTGACTGCAGTTTCCGGTGGATTTCTCAACCAAACGTGAAGAACAAAGGTATAACAGAGATATTTCAGCTATAAAAAGAATCTTTATGGAACAAAATTAACATTTGCTGTCTAACTGGGAGTCTTTTCTGTGAAAGCATCCGAAGATCATCAAAGGTAAACGGTTAATTTGATTGCTTTTCTGATTTTCGTGACCAAGCTTCCTGCTACTAGCTGGACATAATGCTATGCTAGGCTATCGATACATTTACACAAATGATTGCCTTGCTTTGGCTGTAAAGCATAATTTCAAAATCTAAGATGACAGGGTGATTAACAAAAGGCTAAGCTGTGTTTCACTATATTTCACTTGTGATTTCATGAATATGAATATTTTCTAGTAATATTTTTTGTCCGTTGCGTTATGCTAATTAGTGTCAGTTGATGACAATTCTCCCGGATCTGGGATGGGTAGTTCCTGAGCACTAATGTAAAACAGTCAAATCAGGAAGTGCAGTCGAAGATTATTATAGTTTTTAGTTTTATATCATTTTTTTCCCTATTCCTTTTCATTTCTTTTTTTTAGTTTCAATTAGTTTTTCGACATAATTTACATTGGATATTAAGCCAGCACTGAAGGTAAGTCACCAATATTAGCTTTACACTTTGTTCAATCATCAAAAGAAAAAGAAAATGGATTACTTTAGAATGGAGATGCCCATGCTGTCACAGACACCATGATGACCCAGCTACAACGTTGCAATCTCAATACATTTCGTTGCCCTGTTCCAACTGAAACAGGTACCTTCGGAAAGTATCCAGACCCCTTGACTTTTTCCACATTTTGTTGCGTTACAGCCATATTTTAAAATGTATTAAATGGGGTTTTCCCTTATCAATCTACACACAATATCCCATAATGACAAAGTAAAAACAGGTTTTTAGACATTTCTGCAAATTGACTCAATACTTGTTGAAGCACCTTTGGCAGCAATTACAGCCTCAAATGTTCTTCTTCTACAATTTTGGCATGCATGTATTTGGGGAGATTCTCCCATTCTTCTCTGCAGATCCTCTATAGCTCTGTCAGGTTAGATGGGGAGCGTCGCTTCACAGCTATTTTCATGTTTCTCCAGGTTTAAGTCCGGGCTCTGGCTTGGCCACTCAAGGACATTCAGAAACTGGTCCAGAAGCCACTCCTGTGTTGTCTTGGCTGTGTGCTTAGGGTCGTTGTCCTGTTGTAAGGTGAACCTTCGCCCCCAGTCTGAGGTCCTGAGCTCTATGGAGCAGGTTTTCATCAAGAATCTCAATGTACTTTGCTCCGTTCATCTTTCCCCTCGATCCTGACTAGTCTTTCAGTCCCTGTCGCTGAAAAATATCCCCAGAACATGATGCTGCCACCACCATGCTTCACTGTAGGGATGGTGCCAGGTTTCCTCCAGACATGATGCTTGGCATTCAGGCCAATGAGTTCAATCTTGGTTTCATCAGACCAGAGAATCTTGTTTCTCATGGTCTGAGAGTCTTTAGGTGACTTTTGGCAAACTCCAAGCGGGCTGTCATGTGCCTTTTACTGATGAGTGGCTTCCGTCTGGCCGCTCTACCATAAAGGCCTGATCGGTGGAGTGCTGCAGAAATGGTTGTCCTTCTGGAAGATTCTCCCATCTCTATAGAGGAACTCTGGAGCTCTGTCAGAGTGACCATCAGGTTCTTGGTCACCTCCTTGACTAAGGCCCTTCTCCCCCGATCCCCAGATCAGTTCCTGGACATAATCCTGTCTTGGAGCTCTATTGACAATTCTTTCGACCTCGTGGCTTGGTTTTTGCTCTGACATGCGCTGTCAACTGTGTGCCTTTCCAAATCATATCCAATCAATTAAATTTACCACAGGTGGACTCCAATCATGTTGTAGAAACATCTCAACGATGATTCATGAAAACAGGATGCACATGAGCTTAATTTCGAGTCTCATAGAATTGGGTCTGAATACTTATGTAAATAAGGTTATTCTGTTATTCTGATTTTTATTAAGTTTGCAAAAATGCTGAAACATCTGTTTTTGCTTTGTAATTATGGGATGTAGATGTATTGTGTGTAGATTGATGAGGGAAAAAAGGGATTTAATCCATTTTCGAATAAGGTGGTACGCAACAAAATGCGGAAAACGTGAAGACGTCTGAATGCTTTCCTGAATGTGGTACCTTCAGGTGTTTGGAAATTGCTCCCAAGGATGTACCAGACTTGGTACAATTTATTTTCTGAGGTCTTGGCTGATTTATTTTGATTTTCCCATGATGTCATGCAAAGAGGCATTGAGTTTGAAGGTAAGCCTTAAAATACATAGAAATAAAAGAGAGCCGCACACTCTAGGAGCTCAGATGCAAAAATGTAATTACCAACGTTTCGACAGCCAAGCTGTCTTCATCACGGTATAATCACAAACACTGCGGGATGACTCGTTTATATAGTGTCAAAAGACACAGGTGTCTGTAAACATGGCCAAGAGTGGCCTAATATCATTGGTTAATTATCAAATATTAAAATGGCATTCAAAGAACAGCATACAAACCTTGAAACAAACCTTGCATACAAGGCCTTGAAATACATCCACAGGTACACCTCCTCCAATTGACTCAAATGATGTCAATTAGCCTATCAGAAGCTTCTAAAGCCATGAAATCATTTTCTGGAATTTTCCAAGCTGTTTAAAGGCACAGTCAACTTAGTGTATGTAAACTTCTGACCCACTCGAATTGTGATACAGTGAATTATAAGTGCCAGCAGCATACCACCCTGCATACGACTGCTGGCTTGCTTCTGAAGCTAAGCTGGGTTGGTCCAGGTCAGTTCCTGGCTGGGAGACCAGATGCTGCTGGAAGTGGTGTTGGAGGGCCAGTAGGAGGCACTCTTTCCTCTGGTCTAAAAAAAAATGCCCCAGGGCAGTGTCTTTCGTCCCATCTGAAAGACAGCACACTGCCCTGTGTAGGATGCTGTCTTTTGGATGGGACGTTAAACGGGTGTCCTGACTCTCTGAAGTCATTAAAGATCCCATGGCACTTATTGTAAGAGTAGGGGTGTTAACCCCGGTGTCCTGGCTGAATTCCCAATCTGGCCCTCAAACCATCAAGGTCACCTAATAATCCCCAGTTTACAATTGGCTCATTCATCCCCTGTAACTATTCCCCAGGTCATGGCTGCAAATGAGAACGTGTTCTCAGTCAATTTACCTGGTAAAACAACGGATAAAAAAATTATAATAATAAAAAATAAAAATCTGTCTGTAAACAATAGTGTCATGCACAAAGTAGATGTCCTAACTGACTTGCGAGAAGTATAGTTTGTTAACAAGAAATTTGTGGAGTGGTTGAAAAATGAGTTTTAATGACTCCAACCTAAGTGCATGTAAACGTCTGACTTCAACTGTATGTGTGTGTTTTTTTGCGTGTGTGTTTGTACATGTTGGCATGTGTGCTTCTATATGTGTATGCTTTCAGTCCTGCTCCCAGTAATGAAACACAGTTCCCCCACTACCATTGATCAAGGTCTGATTCTCCTTGAGAACATAAAGAGAAAATAAATCCTTCCCAGCTTTGACCACTGGAACCATGGCGACAGAGAGACCCCATGTGATGGTGATTCCTCAACCTATACTTGTTCCAAGCCATCGAGAGGACGTCGTTCCACACAATGCATCATGCAAATTAAGCTGATCTCTATGTGAAAGCTTACTGTACTGTAGCTGGATAGTACACACGCTATAGTGCAGACACACTCTACTCACATTCGTTGCACTGAAGGACAATGTTATTGATAGCATACTCAGACTGAAGTATGACTCACTCAGAATAGGACAGACAAAAGCATGTATGATAAAACTGTTTTATAGTCAACCCCTTGGGGAACAGTCCGGGGCAAATCTCAGGAATAGAACAGGAATAACAACTCACTGCTCCAATGCTCAGTGTAACATAGAACGCGTTTCCAAAGCTAGTCTCAACTCCGACACTGTATATTTCTGTGTGAGAATGTTGCATTGATTAGGGAACATTTGTATTAATGTGGCTTTTATGGGCTTTATTGCGCTATTAATCACATGAGTCATTGAGAACTGTCTGCCACATGTACTTTGAGCATGCCGTGTGTGTGTGTGTGTTTTATAACTGAGCTCTTATGTTTGCTTTCAGTCCATCAATATAAAACACTTTTTCTCACAGATTACCACATATGACATTACTGCAGGAGGACCCCGGTGTTCTGTACTGAAACACTCACGCATACACTCACGCATACACACACAAACACACGCACAGACAAAACGCACACACACACAGGCACACACACATCTGTAACAGATCATGTGGGCTTAAGACAAGCTGACGCAATTATAACCCAGCTCTCTCTCTCCCTCTGTGTGGATGTGCATGTGTGTGTTTGTGTTTATCTATATGATAGCGAGAGAGAGAGGGAGAGAGAGAGGGAGGGAGAGAGAGAGTGTTTGGGTCAGTGTGCGTGTGAGTCCCTACGTGTGTGTTGTTGTAGCTGTAAATCATCTGTGTTCTTACTAACTGAGGTTTGACCCACATAACTCTGTAATTTATGGTGGCGTTTAGGCTCTTAGTTATTCAGATAGACCAGAAAATTTCACCCTGTCTGCATAGGATATCAATTAAATGTAGCATCTTAGTATGAACTGCATCTCCCGTCCTTAATAATGATTTATGGAGTGTAAACATTGCTAATAGTGTGCAGACTTATGACTCCCATGTCGGGTAGAAGGTCAACTAACTAACACACACACACACACACGCACACACACACGCACACACACACACACACACATGCACGCAGGCCCTCACTGGAGATCATAAGGGTCCCAGTCTAAAGCAGTGGCCCTGGGCTAGGAGATAAGGGGATACTGTTAGCAGCTGTTGGAGAGGCTGATGTGTCATTCAAACCTACATTAGAGACAAAACAGCCTGAGCACTGATTCATTGTGTGTTTTCTCCTCCACCTTGTCTCTTCTACTCCTCTTCATTAGATGACGGCCTTTTGCGTCATTTTAATGTAACTGTCTGGTCTCTGTATTAAAATGGCACAGTCCTCTCCCCCTGTGATCTCTGTTTTATTTTTGCCTGCTGTCCCCACTGACAATCCTGGGACACTTTTACTGAAGAAGGGCAGAAGAAATGAATCACACATGCAAAGTCACACATACAAATGCAGATCAGCAAATAGTCACACTAAAACCACCTTGCTATCTTATGGTTTATTTATGCGGAACCCATTTTGTGGTCATGGTTAGGCTATGTACCAGTGGAGGCTGCTGAGGGGAGGACGGCTCATAATAATGGCTTGAACGGAGCGAATGGAATGGCATCAAACCATGTGTTTGATATATTTGATAACATTCCACTGATTCTGCTCCAGCCATTTACCATGAGCCCATCCTCCCCAATTAAGGTGGCACCAACCTCCTGTGGTATGTACCTAGGCTCTCTAGGATATGGAGTTCATGCCACAGGAAAGGAAAGTTGTTTTATCACTTTGTACATTAATATAATCAACTACCCGCTGGGCAAAAACTGGTTGAATCAACGTTGTTTCTACGTCATTCCTACGCAACGATTCAATGGGATGACGTCGAATCAGTGTGGAAAACTGATTGGATTTCCAAAAAGTCGTTAAGGTTAGATCATTTGGTATTTTTTCCAACAAACTTTGAACCTAATTCCAATGACACAGTGATATTTTTACTTGATTTCACTAATTTACATTAGTTGACAACTCCACCAAATGCAAATCCAAACTAGCCGTTGAAGTGACATTTGTGCCCAGTGGGTAGACATCTGAGTGCTGGAGCATGTGAACACCATTGTTATGATTATAGTAAGTGAAAGAATGTGGTTAAAGGAACCAGAACTTACAGAGCAGGCTATCAGTGTTGTGAAATGTCCTGAACATTACGGTACGCGGGCGAACCAGCTGTACTGCCTCATGACGTTGTTTTATGACTCTGACCCGTGTCTCTGTCATACACTAACCTATAGTTGGCCGTCTAGATGGCACTTAGTTAGGAGAACAGACACGGGTCAGAGAGGGACACACCGAGAGGGAGTCAGAGAGGGAGTCAGAGAGGGAGTCAGAGAGGGAGTCAGAGAGAGGGAGTCAGAGAGGGAGTCAGCGAGAGGGAGTCAGAGAGGGAGTCAGAGAGAGGGAGTCAGAGAGGGACACACAGAGAGGGAGTCAGAGAGGGACACACCGAGAGGGAGTCAGAGAGGGAGTCAGAGAGAGGGAGTCAGAGAGGGAGTCAGAGAGGGAGTCAGAGAGAGGGAGTCAGAGAGGGAGTCAGAGAGGGAGTCAGAGAGAGGGAGTCAGAGAGGGAGTCAGAGAGGGACACACAGAGAGGGAGTCAGAGAGGGACACACAGAGAGGGAGTCAGAGAGGGAGTCAGAGAGGGAGTCAGAGAGAGGGAGTCAGAGAGGGAGTCAGAGAGAGGGAGTCAGAGAGGGAGTCAGAGAGAGGGAGTCAGAGAGGGAGTCAGAGAGGGACACACAGAGAGGGAGTCAGAGAGGGACACACCGAGAGGGAGTCAGAGAGGGAGTCAGAGAGAGGGAGTCAGAGAGGGAGTCAGAGAGGGAGTCAGAGAGAGGGAGTCAGAGAGAGGGAGTCAGAGAGGGAGTCAGAGAGAGGGAGTCAGAGAGGGAGTCAGAGAGGGAGTCAGCAAGAGGGAGTCAGAGAGGGAGTCAGAGAGGGACACACAGAGGGGGAGTCAGAGAGGGACACACAGAGAGGGAGTCAGAGAGGGAGTCAGAGAGGGAGTCAGAGAGAGGGAGTCAGAGAGGGAGTCAGAGAGAGGGAGTCAGAGAGGGAGTCAGAGAGAGGGAGTCAGAGAGGGAGTCAGAGAGGGAGTCAGAGAGAGGGAGTCAGAGAGGGAGTCAGAGAAGGAGTCAGAGAGAGGGAGTCAGAGAGGGACACACAGAGAGGGAGTCAGAGAGGGAGTCAGAGAGGGAGTCAGAGAGAGGGAGTCAGAGAGGGAGTCAGAGAGGGACACACAGAGAGGGAGTCAGAGAGGGACACACAGATAGGGAGTCAGAGAGGGAGTCCGAGAGGGAGTCAGAGAGGGACACACAGAGAGGGAGTCAGAGAGGGACACACAGAGAGGGAGTCAGAGAGAGGGAGTCAGAGAGAGGGAGTCAGAGAGGGAGTCAGAGAGAGGGAGTCAGAGAGATGGAGTCAGAGAGGGAGTCAGAGAGGGAGTCAGAGAGAGGGAGTCAGAGAGGGAGTCAGAGGGGGAGTCAGAGAGGGAGTCAGAGAGGGAGTCAGAGAGGGACACACAGAGAGGGAGTCAGAGAGAGGGAGTCAGAGAGAGGGAGTCAGAGAGGGAGTCAGAGAGAGGGAGTCAGAGAGAGGGAGTCAGAGAGAGGGAGTCAGAGAGAGGGAGTCAGAGAGAGGGAATCAGAGAGGGAGTCAGAGAGGGAGTCAGAGAGGGAGTCAGAGAGGGACACACAGAGAGGGAGTCAGAGAGGGAGTCAGAGAGGGAGTCAGAGAGAGGGAGTCAGAGAGGGAGTCAGAGAGGGAGTCAGAGAGAGGGAGTCAGAGAGGGAGTCAGAGAGGGAGTCAGAGAGGGACACACAGAGAGGGAGTCAGAGAGGGACACACATAGAGGGAGTCAGAGAGGGAGTCAGAGAGGGAGTCAGAGAGAGGGAGTCAGAGAGGGAGTCAGAGAGGGAGTCAGAGAGGGACACACCGAGAGGGAGTCAGAGAGGGACACACAGAGAGGGAGTCAGAGAGGGAGTCAGAGAGGGAGTCAGAGAGGGAGTCAGAGAGAGGGAGTCAGAGAGGGAGTCAGAGAGAGGGAGTCAGAGAGGGAGTCAGAGAGGGACACACAGAGAGGGAGTCAGAGAGGGACACACAGAGAGGGAGTCAGAGAGAGGGAGTCAGAGAGAGGGAGTCAGAGAGAGGGAGTCAGAGAGATGGAGTCAGAGAGGGAGTCAGAGAGAGGGAGTCAGAGAGGGAGTCAGAGAGAGGGAGTCAGAGAGGGAGTCAGAGAGAGGGAGTCAGAGAGAGGGAGTCAGAGAGGGAGTCAGAGAGAGGGAGTCAGAGAGAGGAAGCCAGAGAGAGGGAGTCAGAGAGGGAGTCAGAGAGAGGGAGTCAGAGAGGGAGTCAGAGAGAGGGAGTCAGAGAGAGGGAGTCAGAGAGAGGGAGTCAGAGAGGGAGTCAGAGAGGGAGTCAGAGAGAGGGAGTCAGAGAGGGAGTCAGAGAGGGACACACAGAGAGGGAGTCAGAGAGGGAGTCAGAGAGGCAGTCAGAGAGAGGGAGTCAGAGAGGGACACACAGAGAGGGAGTCAGAGAGGGACACACAGAGAGGGAGTCAGAGAGGGAGTCAGAGAGAGGGAGTCAGAGAGGGAGTCAGAGAGGGAGTCAGAGAGGGACACACAGAGAGGGAGTCAGAGAGGGAGTCAGAGAGGGAGTCAGAGAGAGAGGGAGTCAGAGAGGGAGTCAGAGAGGGACACACAGAGAGGGAGTCAGAGAGGGACACACAGAGAGGGAGTCAGAGAGGGAGTCAGAGAGGGACACACAGAGAGGGAGTCAGAGAGGGACACACAGAGAGGGAGTCAGAGAGAGGGAGTCAGAGAGAGGGAGTCAGAGAGGGAGTCAGAGAGAGGGAGTCAGAGAGAGGGAGTCAGAGAGAGGGAGTCAGAGAGGGAGTCAGAGAGAGGGAGTCAGAGAGGGAGTCAGAGAGAGGGAGTCAGAGGGGGAGTCAGAGGGGGAGTCAGAGAGGGAGTCAGAGAGGGACACACAGAGAGGGAGTCAGAGAGAGGGAGTCAGAGAGAGGGAGTCAGAGAGAGGGAGTCAGAGAGAGGGAGTCAGAGAGGGAGTCAGAGAGAGGGAGTCAGAGAGAGGGAGTCAGAGAGAGGGAGTCAGAGAGAGGGAGTCTTTAGATTACTCTTATTTTACCATGCTAAAATGCAGCAGTATTTACTTACACTGAGTGTAGAAAACAATGAGAAAAACGTCATAATAATATTGGGAAGGTTTTCAACAAATTGTTGAATGTTGCATTTACAGTTGATGTCGGAAGTTGAACTACACTTAGGTTGGAGTCATTAAAACTTGTTTTTCAACCACTCCACAAATGTATTGCTAGTTAACAAACTATAGTTTTGGCAAGTCGGTTAGGACATCTACTTTGTGCATGACACAATAACTACTTTGTTTACAGACAGATTATTCACTGTATCACAATTCCAGTGGGTCAGAAGTGTACATACACAAAGTTGACTGTGGCTTTAAACAGCTTGGAAAATTCCAGAAAATGATGTCATGGCTTTAGAAACTTCTGACAGGCTAATTGACATCATTTGAGTCAATTGTAGGTGTACCTGTGGATGCATTTCAAGGCCTACCTTCAAACTCAGTGCCTAGTTAGAGCCTAATGTTAGCTAGAAAACATTGAACCTGGTTGGTTAGCTCTCAGCAGATTCATGCAGAGTAGTAATGACATGATTTGGCATTATGTTCATTGTTGTTTAACTAGCTAACATTAGCTGGCTGGCTCATTAGCTAACGTTACATGACTTGTGCGATCTTACACGTTGTTTACCTAGCTAGGTTTATTGTTTACTGAGCTAGCTAGCTAGCTACATGTCTTAAGCTAAAGTGTACAACACCCATTGAATATGGGCGGTGTCAGAAAAACGTCGGCAAAATTTTTATTTAAAAACATATAGATTCCGTTCTCACCATCAACAAAAACTCTCTCTATCCTGTTCAGTGTGTTTCCTTTGAAATTAAGTCTGTTTGAATAGACTAAAATGAACAGCTTTGTATGCGTAAAACAATATGGCATACAGTAGCTCCATACTGGTGGCACAGTGCATGGATAGAGGGTTATAGGTTCAAATGTCACAATAAAATGTGTATGTGTTTGCATCATTAATGCCTGAGGAAATTAATTTATGTCCTGTCTGCTTGGAGTTCAAAAAAGTGTACCCAAAATAATATGGCAGTGTTATTACAAGTCTTATTGAAACATTCAGCAAACATTTGAACTTCTTCAGGATTGGTGGGTCCCCTACAGGATGGTTGAGCTAACGCAGGCTTATGCGATTAGCATGAGGTTGTAAGTAACAAGAACATTTCCCAGGACATAGACATATCTTCAAGTAACAGACACATCTGAACATCAACTGTTCAAATGAGACTGTGTGAATCAGGCCTTCATGGTTGAAATGCTGTAAAGAAACCACTACTAAATGATAATAAGAAGAAGATACTTGCTTGGGCCAAGAAACACAAGCAATGGACATTAGACTAGTGGAAATTTGTCATTTGGTCTGGAGTCCAAATTGGAGACTTTTGGTTCCAACCGCCGTGTCTTTGTGAGACGCGGTGTGGGTGAACGGATGATCTGCTCATGTGTATTTCCCACCGTAAAGCATGGAGGAGGAGGTGTTATGGTGTGGCGGTACTTCGCTGGTGACACTGTCTGTGATTTATTTAGAATTCAAGGCACACTTAACCAGCATGGCAACACAGCCTTCTGCAGCGATACGCCATCCCATCTTGTTTCGGCTTTGTGGGACTATCATTTGTTTTCAACAGGACAACGACCCAACAGGCTGGGTAAGGGCTATTTTACCAAGAAGGAGAGTGATGGAGTGCTGCATCAGATGACCTGGCCTCCACAATCCCCCAACCTCAACCAAATTGAGATGGTTTGGGATGAGTCGGACGGACCGCAGAGTAAAGGAAAAGCAGCCAACAAGTGCTCAGCATATGTGGGAACTCCTTCAGGACTGTTGGAAAAGCATTTCAGGTGAAGCTGGTTGAGAGAATGCCAAGAGTGGGCAAATCTGTCATCAAAGCAAACGGTGGCTATTTGATGAATCTCAAATATAACATATTTTTTCATTTGTTTAACACTTTTTTTGGATACTACATGATTCCATATGGGTTATTTTATAGTTTTGATGTCTTCACTATTATTCTACAATGTAGAACATAGTAAAAATAAGGAAAAACCCTTGAATGAGTAGGTGTTCTAAAAGAATGATGCTGTCAGATGAGACATCATCATATATCTTCCACGTCAGATTTATGGGAAAGAGATTATCGTGTGGGAAATTGAGTAATGTCAATCCAAGTGCAGGAATCCAAGTGTTTATGGAGATTTGAATTGTATCATGCATTAGGGCAATACCCACTTTTCTTCATTTAAGGTTAGCAGATCTTCTTTTAGCATCCTAAAAATATATTTAAAGTCCAGATACCAGATAAATGACCCTATCAGATATTTATGCAGTTGGTGCTGTATATTCTTTGTTAGTTTTCAATTGTACAATTTCTGCTTCACACATATAAAAACCACAAAGACTGCCGGAAAGGCCCAAACGCAAGATGGTCATTTTGATGACTCACCTGATGACCCTATAGCCTACTTTGCATGGTAAGCTGGTACACACCAAGGTGTCCTTCAAGTTTTAATGTGGAAAAAGGCTGTGAGGATTTTTCTGTAATATTCACAACATATTGACAAAATTATAATCTTTATAGAAT
Source organism: Oncorhynchus kisutch (assembly GCF_002021735.2). Taxonomy (NCBI): domain Eukaryota; kingdom Metazoa; phylum Chordata; class Actinopteri; order Salmoniformes; family Salmonidae; genus Oncorhynchus; species Oncorhynchus kisutch. Next base: position 9,908,176 of record NC_034200.2, on the reverse strand, counting down.
ATAATCTCATTTCATCAATTACTTGAAAAACGTATTTGAGTGAACATTATCAAGCCAGCAGCAGGTGAAACAGAGGTAATTCTCTCCTCCCTTTCGTCTCGGTTTTAGCTTACGCTATCACTGTCTAGCTGGCAAGCTTTAGGATATACTATCCCATACTGGTGACAAACTTGGTTGTGTTATCAATATATGGCAGTATAGAAACAATATCACGCTCACTAATTTTGCCAGCTTGAAAGAAACAGCCACATATTAATTCAGAAATTGAGCTAGCTAGCTAGCTATAGCAAACTAGTGTTAGCTGATGTCTCTTCAACAAGAAGCAATTGTGACAACGTTGATCCTAAGATTTAAAAAAAATCTTTCCCATTGAACAAAATCCACATTCCACCCATCCAAAGAAAGCCTGTCTCCAGGACTTCTACAAAGTTACCCCAGAGACGTGATCAGATCCATGAGCAAAGCGTCACACTTCAATTTAGCCTGAAGGCAGGCTCTATAGCAAACTTCCCCCGGTGCCACAGACACCATCCAATGAGCCATCCACACACACAGAGAGCCAAGGTGCAGACAGCCAGCGACTCATCTGACTAGCTCCAGAAATATACATTCCCATTCAGCAAAATCCACAATCCACCCTCAAGCCCAAACCCAACTTTTAGAACAATATAACAGTATTATAGAAAATATATTTAAGAGTTTGCATTTTGTGAATGTATTGTTGGGTGCTCTAAGTTACTACTATATACATTTCTGGCATTGACAAATAGCTGCTATGTGCCCTTTAAAGGATTATGTTATTAAACATTGGTTTAGTAAATTTGCTAGCATTATACATTACACAAACAATGTAGCTACTAGTTTTCAGATGCACAGACTTTGGTCACATTGTTTGGAAAGCCCGGGGAAGATGTCAGCAGGAAGATCCTAGAGGTGGAATACGGTGTGGTGAAGGACGGTAGAGCGGTCAAGTACAGTGGAGTCCAGATGGAAACTGGCGACGTGTTGCCACTAGTCAAACCTATCAAATATTTTTAATGGGTGAAACTCCATGCTCATGTTTCTGCATATTTGTCTGACTTGCAAACAAGCTAGCTTGTGTAACATACAACAATTAAACAATGCATTGGCTACTTAAACATTGTCCGACCAGGTAAGAAAAGATGTCACGGATCCCCCCCGTTACTGCTGCTCATTCTGTTCACCAGGTCTACGTCACCGGCTGTCTAGGCTTCACTGAACGGGATTCATTATCATCAACCCCGGACTGTCTTGTCTGATTACACACACCTGCTTCCCATTTCCCCTGATGAGTATGTTATATATGTGCCATCTGTTCCCTCTGTCTATGTCGGTTATTGTTCCCATGTCCGTTGGTGGTGTGAGTACCTATGCGTTAGTGCAGCTGTTATGCTGCGTGCTTTATATATATATATATATATAGGTTATTACGGGTATCGTCCCGTGTCGTTCAGCGAGATTTACCCTCGCTCTTTTGTTTGGGTACAGCCCAGTGTTTTTGTACACGTGTTTGTTTTGGGTGTATTAAAAACCCCTATTGTGTATTCCTGCCGCCTGTCTCCAGATCCTTTATACCAGCTTGACTCCCAACATCGATCGTCGATAGCAACGGACCAAGGCGCAGTGGGAGTTGAGTACCACATACTTTATTACACCGTGAAACTACAAAAACACTAAACATAACACGCCGTAGTGCTCAAAACATGAACAAAAACAATATCCCACAACGCAGGTGGGAACAATGGACAACTTCCGTATGATCCCCAATCAGAGACAATGATAATCAGCTGCCTCTAATTGGGAACCATACAAAATACACCGACATAGAAATAACAATACTAGAACACCCCCTAGTCACGCCCTGACCTAAAACACCAGGCCGTGACAGTGACAATAACTGACCCGCAAAATGGAGACAGCAGGAAAGACCGAGCTGGCGACCATTGTAGGGACAGTACAACACCACGAGGACTGTCTCTCCAGACTCGGTATCACCAGGTACAGTGTGCTGGTAACCATTCTGCGCTTGGAGGGGAGCGTGCAGTCCCTCCAGTCTCCAGCACCGATTCCGGTACCAGCTCCCACACCGCAACCTACCTCTGTGTCATTTATCTTCTATCTGTGGAATACCCCTGTCCCTCCTGGAGAAATTCAACGGTGCACCAGCAAGATGCAAGGGGTTCCTTCTACAATGCGTTCTGTACCTCGCTCGCTACGCCGGGGCTGTTTCTGGAAGAGACATGGTTGCCACTTCATCTCGGTACTGACTGACCGGATGGGCTCTGGACTGGGGGCGCACCTACATCGACCAATCAAGGAAAAACAAATAGGACAACAAGGAAATACCTATTTTTCTTAACATCATTTACTCAGAGCCAATGAAATTAAAGTGTTAATAAGGCCACAAAGAAAACCCGTCCAATAGTCAAGTCAGACATTTGGAAGGATGGCCTCTAGAGACTGACTGTATTAGCTTCCATGAGCCAAAAGGGATTTGTTTACATTACATTATTTCTTTAGTTTGCGAGTACCACGTTTTTTTCTCTCTCTCTTTCAGAGCTGAGGGCTATGTTGCTGGCTTCAAACCGGTCTGGTAAGAGTTCAGTCGGAAAGATCATTCTAAGGAAGAGAGGGCTTCATTCTAAGGCAGAGAGGCCTTCGATGCTGCCAGAAGCACTGCCCCATTTGAGATTAAAGAGGGGAACTTCAGTGGGAGGAGGATCACTCTGGCTGACAGTCCTGGCTGGTGGAGAGAGTTGTGTTTGCGTGATACCAGTGAGCTTGTAAAATGTGGACTGCAGCACAGTGTCTCTATGTTCCCCTGGACCCCATACTTTCATCCTTGGTTGAGGTGGACTGATCGTTCACACATTCCTACAAAAGAGCAGTGGAGGAACGCTATTGTTCTGTTTACCTAGGGAGAATGTCTGGGAGACACAAACATCAATGAATTCATTGAGAGTGAAGGGGAGGTCCTCCAGTGGCTTGTTGAGAAATGTGGTAACAGGTATCATGTTCTCAGCCTCAAGGATAGGGGTGATGGCACTCAGGTCACAGAGTTGCTGGAGAAGATGGAGATGGTGGCTGGAAACAGCGTCCGCCAATTTCAAATTGAGAGCTCACAATTACAGGAAGAGGAGATGAAGAAAAATTTGATGGAAGGAGGAGCTCGAAAGAGGTCCTTGAGAGCACAGGAGCATATTAAAACACGGAAAGCACTTCTCAAAGGCTTGTCCCTTAAACATTAGCCACTTTGTATAGACTAAATGTCTCTTTTGAGATATCAACAAAGGTGTGTATTATCAAGGTGTGATTGACTAGTCATTACTAGGTTTAAAGTTTAAGGGAAAATCCACTCAAAAACAATATTTTGGTATTCTTTTAATTTAGTCCACTGTTGAACCTTTTGGAATGTTGAATGTTGTGTAAGATTTATGTATAGCACATGCTAATGTGACAGGTTAAAGGAAATAGTCATAGCCTGTTATACATTAAAAAGTATTAGTAAGTTCATAGTATGTGAGGATCTTAAAACATCTAAGGTTAAAAAGATGCATTCAGTATCAGTTGATAAAGATTGATAACATTCATATAATTGTGTTAAAGTTAAAATCTGTCAAAGGGTACGAATTGTGAGAGTAATGTGTAAACGTTATATTGATTACTTGATTTTGTGGTGCCTAAAAGTGTTAATCTGTGATCTACGAAATGCTCTTAATCTTTGAGCCTGAGATCGATTGCTCTGGTCTCCACCCATATTCCTGGGGAAAATCGCGGTCTTTTTCTCATTGAACTAAACGTTAAATTGAGAATACAACACCGTATCACTCTCGTGATTATTTCTCCAATGTTTTAAGGTACTTTATTGATGATAAAAAATTATAATTTAAATGTTATAACTCACTAACATGTCAAGAGTGTTTAAGGTGTGTCTTAGTAACGTCTTGAGGAAGTTAGAGTTAAGTTTGAAGAGAGTAATATTAGCCCTGCTCGGTTGAAGTGAAGAATAGCATCGTACTGAGAGTAGCTGCCATTTTATGTCGATTGTGAATGAACATGTGCGTTGTTAATAAGATATTTTGCTGTGTTATTTGTATAATGGGTTTTCTGTTGTTTTGTAATGTGTTACTTTTGTAAAATCATTGAACTAAACGTTAAATTGAGAATACAACACCGTATCACTCTCGTGATTATTTCTCCCCTGTTTTCAGGGGCGTAACACTAACACGTGCAAAATGTTAACCGGCCTCAGAAACACAGCCACTCCATAAAATTAAGTAAGAACCATAGTACTTAAAGCCCCAATAGTCTTTAAAAGTGTATTTCAAAATCATCACTGTATGTCTAAGAAAACAATGAGTGTTCATTATAATTGATTTCCTTGATCCTCCTTTTGCCATTGACACGCTCAGTTGATCGTGTGGGAGTATTGATACAAATATATTGAAATACACAACCCTGAATGGCGACTAGGATCATCTAGACACTAAAGCCTACCCCATTGCCCCTTTAAAACGAAAAGGATAAGTAAGCAGATAAAAGATGACTGGTCATTGGGTCAGAATAATCAAATCAGATTGTGATGTCATCTTCCAATTGTTTCATTCTGAACAGAACCACTCTTTTTTTCTGTCCGTTCCTTCCTTCCCGACCAGCTAAATATAGTTCTGAACCGGTTCCAACCCCCAAAAAAGTAACAGTTTCTATAGTTCCCCTCTGTTCCTTTTTTAAACCGTTTTTTTTTTTACATTTAGCTTACATTCAGCTCCCCAGGGCTGCCACGCAGAAGAAATATCAGCCTGTGCACGAAAAGCACAAGATTCAACTTTCTAGAGCTTTCCCTGTTAGTTAACACTATCAATGTTTCCCTTTACTGTGGGAATTATGATCGAATCAATTCTACTTTCAATGCATCATACCAAAACAAGAAAATCTAGGCAGGAGATTTTGTTGTAGGCAGGACCACATCGGAGTAGGATTCTATTGCATTGACAGGCACCACGCCGACCGGTGCGCCATAACCAATCAGAGCTGCACTAGGCCTATATGCACATTGAATGTCCCTAGTCCCGCAGGTAGTGTAACAGGTAGGAACGTTGGGCCAGTAACTGAAAGGTTGCTGTATCGAATTCCTATGCTGACAAGGTAAAAACCGGTCATTCTGCCCCTGAGTAAGGCAGTTAACCCACTGTTCCCTGGGGGGGCGATGATGTCGATTAAGGCAATCCCAGGACCTCTCTGATTCAGAGGGGTTGGGTTAAATGCGGAAGACACAATTCAGTTGAGTGAATTCAGGTGTACAACTTACTAGGTATACCCCTTTTCCTTTAATAAAAATATACCATTGCCATATATGGATCTGTACCATTAACTTTGAACTGGACTGTGTTTACAGCATGAGCAGTAGTGAGCAGATGCACTTGTTTTGAGATCAAAGCGAGAGCTACATGTAGCCATGTGTGCACATTTGTAGATTTATTCATACCCTTTGCTAGTTAGTGAGTTATTAGCCCAGTTATAGATACTTTGTAGTCAGCAATGGGGGAGTGATTGCTTCCTACAACAGAATAACACGTGTGCATTTCTAGACATCTTTGAAAAGCGAGCCAGGTAAATAGCTTTTGTCTTGAAGGGGCAGTGTTGTATTTTGAGACATTCTTGAATAAGCTAAGTAGCCAATAGGCAGAGGGTAGCATAATCTGCCCAATTCTCTGTAATAATGGTATGGGGATAATACTATTTTCTTTTGTAAAGTGGTTTCTTGCATCAAACATCACAACATCATTTTCAGTCACCTGCTTAATGTCAAGCCTGGCATGTTTTTTTCCAAAAGTCTCATGGAATGTAGGCCTACATTGAACACCACACATTGGCTGCAACTGCAGGCTGAACGATAGAACAACTATTTCCATGTTAAAATGTTATGGGATGTATTTTCTCCATTGTTTTTGATGGTAGGCCAATCTGGATGCCCTACATTGTGATCAAATAGCCACAGTAGCCTGCTTGACCACTAGTAAAACTAACTTAAAGGGTTACAGCCTCAGTGCTGGCAGTAAACTCCTGCCAGAAGTTGTACAATGTTTTTACAGTAAACTCCTGCCAGAAGTTGAACAACGTTTTTGCAGTAAACTCCTGCCAGAAGTTGAACAACGTTTTTGCAGTAAACTCCTGCCAGAAGTTGAACAATGTTTTTACAGTAAACTCCTGCCAGAAGTTGAACAACGTTTTTGCAGTAAACTCCTGCCAGAAGTTGAACAACGTTTTTGCAGTAAACTCCTGCCAGAAGTTGAACAACGTTTTTGCAGTAAACTCCTGCCAGAAGTTGAACAATGTTTTTACAGTAAACTCCTGCCAGAAGTTGAACAACATTTTCACTACATTCAAGTTTGCACTCAGCAGACCTGAAATTTGTGTGTAAGTTGTGTACTTTTGTAAATTTAAGACTACAAAGAAACGTTGTGTGACCGTGGTTTAGCCCACTGCAGTAAAAGGTTAACTAGCATTGCAAAAATGTATCCATTCTTCTCTAGCTAATTAAAAATCGTTGTGTTTTTTTGTTGGACTAGAAAAAAAATGTCTGGTTCCAGCTTCTGTTTCTTGAAGATTAAGTTATCAAAACGGTTTTCGGTTCTGTTTCCTGAACCATTCCAACCCCTGAATGTCATGTTGTGGGACAAAAACACCTTCCCATCAGAGCAGGCTGAAATTCCAGGTGCATTTTCTTCTCCAAAAGCTCTTGATCATAATTATTACAATTTGAGAATGTTATTTTGATCTCATAGTGTGGAAATATCAGAAACAATAACTGGAACATCACGTTTGATTGCATTGTCCCTTTAATGTGAAGTACTATGGATATACCTATGTGTATCTGTCACATGGAATGATGCTGGAGAGACGAAGCAGGTACGGGGAGTCAAACATTTAATATGGAACGAGACAGGAACAGCATCAGCAAGGGTAACAAAGACAAAAAACAATGAATGCATCCCCAGGGAACAGAGCAGGGGAACTGACAAATATAGGGGAGGTAATAAACGCCAGGCACCACCAGGTGTCCCACCTGGGCGAACTGTCCAAGACATGGGGGCCTGATGATACGGCTGAGGCATGGGGGTCTGATGATACGGCTGAGGCATGGGGGCCTGATGATACGGCTGAGGCATGGGGGCCTGTCAATCCCGCTGCAACGAAGGACCCAATGATCCAGTGGAGCGTGATGTGGAATGAAACCTGCCGAGCCAACCGAGGCAAGGAAACCTCTCGAGCCAGCCAGGGCGTGGAAGCTTGATGGGCTGGCTTATACACCCCCGGTTGCATCGGCAGCAGAATCCACCCCGACGTCACCAAAAAAAAAAAAAAAACTCCTGGGCTGGCTGGGCAAACAAGACCTGACGATCCGGCTGAGGCCCGACCTGAGATTGGCGCCTTCCGAGCCAACCGGGGCAAGGAAACCTCTCGAGCCAGCTAGGGCGTGGAAGCCCGATGAGCTGGCTAGGCAACCCCGGTTCCATCGACGGCTACCCAGAACGTAACCACAAACTGGAACGTCAGTACTCCCCGATGCTTCGTATGTTGGCTGATGCATTCTGTCACATGGAATGACGCTGGAGAGACGAAGCAGGTACGGGGAGTCAAACATTTAATATGGAACGAGACAGGAACAGCATCAGCACAAGGGTAACAAAGACAAAAAACTATTAATGCATCCCCAGGGAACAGAGCAGGGGAACTGACAAATATAGGGGAGGTAAAACGGATGATGAGTGAGTCCAGGTGAGTCCAATATCGCTGATGCGCGTGACGAGGGAAGGCAGGTGTGCGTAATGGATGGAAGAAGTGCGTGATGCAGGGCAGCCTGGGGCCCTCAAGCACCAGGGTGGAAGGGCAGGAGCAGGTGTGACAGTATCTAACGATTAACTGATAGGAACCCTTTTACTCTATCTAGGTGGTGGTGCACATAAATCCTGTTATGGCAAGGCGATCCCCTAGGGGAACCCCTCCCATTCAGCTGAAAAGGTGACGCAGGGAATTCAAAAAATATATTTTTTAATATTTAACTTTCACACATTAACAAGTCCAATACAGCAAATGAAAGATAAACATCTTGTTCATCTACCCATCATGTTCGATTTTTTTTATGTTTTACAGCGAAAACACAACATATATTTATGTTAGACCACCACCAAATCAAAAGAAAAACACAGCCATTTTTTCCAGCCAAAGATAGAGTCACAAAAGCAGGATTAGAGATAAAATTAATCACTAACCTTTAGAAAATCTTCAACAGATGACACTCATATGACATGTTACACAATACATTTATGTTTTGTTCGATAATATGCATATTTATATTTATTTATATCCACATTGACGCCATGTTCAGAAATGCCTCCAAAATATCCGGAGGAATTATAGAAAGCTATGCCAGATAACAGAAATACTCATCATAAACTTTGACCAAAGACACATGTTCTACATATAATTAAAGATACACTGGTTCTTAATGCAACCGCTGTGTCAGATTCTTTTTAAACGTTACGAAAAAAGCCTACCATGCAATAATCTGAGACAGCGCTCAGACGTAAATATATTTCTCCGCCATGTTGGAGTCAACAGAAATACGAAATTACATCATAAATATTCCCTTACCTTTGATGATCTTTCATCAGAATGCAGTGCAAGGCGTCCTAGTTCCACAATAAATCGTTGTTTTGTTCCATAATGTCCAATACTACTGTCCAATTAGCTGCATTTGCTAGTGCTTTCAGCTCACGTGCCCAAAAGCTGACGCTGGTCCAGGCCAACTCGGACGAAAACTTCAAAAATATATAGGTCGAATAAACTGGTCAAACTAAGTAGAGAATCAATCTTCAGGATGTTATTTTCATATATATCCAATAACGTTCCAACCGGAGCGTACTGCAGCCAAATGGAACAATGGTGACACCCACAGACAAATGCGCCACAGGAAAATGGCATTCTGTCGGGACAGTGACTATTTCCCCTCCCATTCGGTCAAAGTTCACACCAGACGCTCCATTCCACGTTCTACTGAATGAGGACATCTAGTGGAAAGAGTAGGAAGTGCTACCCGATCCATATCTTATTTGGAAGTGGATAGGTGATGACTTGAAATTAGACATGTATTCAGAATTTCACTTCCTGTTTGGAAGATTGCCTGCCCTATGAGTTCTGTTATACTCACAGACATAATTCAAACAGTTTTAGAAACTTCAGAGTGTTTTCTATCCAATAGTAATAATACTATGCATATATTAGCAATCTAGGACAGAGTCGGATGCAGTTCACTATGGGCACGCAATTCATCCAAAGTGAAAATACTGCCCCCTATCCCCAACAATCTGTCTTATATCCAAATTCTACAGCTGAGTTGGGTCTTTGCCGGAAAAGGTTTTAGCAGCAAACACCATCTTAGACACAGAAGAGTTTGGTCCTGGAAGACAAACTAAGACATGTACAAGACATACTGGTGAGGTGGCTGGGAGGCAAGTCACAGTGGTAGATACACCAGGCTGGTGGAAATACCTCCCAGCCCAATTACCACGCAACAAGGTCAAAGATGAGATCTTGAAAGGAGTGTCTCTGGGCTCTCCGGGTGGTCCCTGCAGACACGGCATTCACCGAAGAACAAAACAACAGAACATGCACGAGAACATGGCTACGTTTGGAGAGGGAGTCTGGAGACACGCTATTGCGCTCTTCACATGGGGACATATCCATTGAGCAACACATTGAGAGTGAAGGCTCTCCAGTGGCTTGTTGAGAAGTGTGGGAACAGGTATCATGTTCTCAACAATAAGACCAGTGGTGATGGCACTCAGGTCACAGAGCTGTTGGAGAAGATGGAGGAGATGGTGGCAGGAAATAGTTTGTTTTTCCCATACCACAGATATCCAGAGCAATATCAAGGCAGGTGATGACAGGATCGGCGCCATCACTCTGGAATGGAGGAACCGAGGGAGATGAATGGAGAGGAAACCCTTTCACCTCTGACGGGTCTGTCGTTCTAACTTCACACAGCAGCATTGGGAGGCATTTTCAGTAGCTTCCTTTTGTGCACCATGTTTTCCCAGAAATAATGACTATGATAGCACTCGTTCAATTCAACTGTTAGCTGGTTAAAACTGGCTACACCTACACATTTGGGACCTGTCTCCACAACCTTGAGTTGAGCTAAATCTGTGACTTATTGAGGTGTGAGTTATCAAGGTGGGGCTGTAGGCTTAATTCAGTTCTCTTAAGGACCACCTCTGCAAACGTGTTTCCTTATTCGCAAAGAGCGTAGCGAGGCTACGTGCACATCTATCAAACTACATCGTGAAGCTTTCTCTCTCTATTGAAACTGAACTTTTTTTTGCATTTAACAATTCATGTTTTTACAGCAACCACTTCTGCCCACACTGATCCTCATCCAAGATCTGTGGTTGGAAATCCAGTTGGCGGGGCAACTCACGGACAGGCTAAAGACCATGCTGGAGGAGGGATTGGGCCAGACGAGAAACTGAGATTATATACACATTTAATGTGTCACTTCCCGGACATGAGCCACACTTTTCTTTGGCGAGTTTATTCAAAACAAAATGCCATATCATTACCTTCGAAAAATGCTCTGGTGATGGATTCCCGTATAACTACGACTCTAATTCATCGACGTATACAACAGCCTAATGAACAACTTCCCCATGATAACATGAACAAAGACATACAGCTTGATAAAAGGCAATGATGATTTTATAACAGTATTATTTGTGTCCCTTTCATTCACAGGCGTGCGGCCAGTGCAGGGAGATTATGAGATTAAGGACACTGTAAGGCGTGGTTGAGGACAGGTGGGACACTGACAGCTAGGTTAACAGAGAAAAAGAAAGAAACAAGCCTACATGAATCTTCCAAGCTACTCCTCTGAATGGTATAATCTACAATTAACCTTAACCTTCCGATCTTAAAGGTGCACCGTGCAGAAATCACTCATTTCCTGGTTGCTAAAGTTCTAGTAGTTCACCTGATTTCGTTTTTACGTGACGAAACAAGCGTACAATGTGTACCGTCTAAACCAGCAGAATAAAAAAGATTAGATTTTCAGCTGTTTGAAACTGGTGTACAAAACCGAAAGTAAAAGACGCAAACACTAAACATAAGAGTGGGAAGCATACAAATGGAGCACATAGAACAGATATACCACTTCTTAGACTTGCTTTCAACGAGAATGAAAGATCTATAGCTCACACTTCTATAGCTCACACTGAATTTGGCCGGGCTGCCCAGAACGTTCCACATTGTAGCTTTAATCAAACATTCCCAATTTTATCATACTGAACAATTGTCTCTCTGTTTCTCTGTGTGTATTGTCGAGGATGTCTTTTCTGTATGTAACCAAAGGACTCAAATATATATTTACTGCTGTTCAAAGGCCTTTTAAATTAAAAATACCCATTGATTGTTGAAGATTGTAACTTATAAATGTCTCTTGATTTTAGTACCACTGTCAGTGGGTCAAAGAACCTTAATCGGAAGACCTATTTGTCTTATCCTCAATCATTTTAAATGCCCTTTTCCACATGTGCGGTTTAACCCAGTCATTCAAATCATCAAAATCAATCCAACGTCAATGCATTCAAATATGCAGTAAACATGGGTTACTATTTGCCTTGATCATTTGAGGTTTAGCGCGATAAAGAGGGTAAACGGGACCATCTAAACCAGCGAACGTGCGACGCCACAATCATTTGTCAGGTTGGCAAATACAGAAATCCGTAGAGCTAACTGAGACACAGACACCAAATCAACACACATACACACATCAAAGGTGAATCACATGTATTTTGGCGTTTGCTTGACAAGGTTTAAAAGGGGTCAAGTTCTGCAGAAAAGTGTGTGTTGTATTCTCTTGTGTGGGATTTTTTAAAGCCAGGGACCCCCTTGCAAAAGAGACCTTGGTCTTAACAGGACTCCCTGTTTAAATGGAGTTTCATACAAGAGGGACCTAACCAGATGAGGATGTTTCTATTACTAATTGATATACAAATTGTTACCGGTTAGAGTAGCCACTAGAGTGAGGATTTTACCTCATGTGCTCTACCTGGAAGGGTACCATATTGGATAGTGTTCTGATCAGGCACTTAACAAATATCAGAGTAAATGATCCCTGAGAGGAAGAGAGGAAGAGAGGAAGAGAGGAAAAGAGCGTGCCGGGCTCGGTTTCATAAAAGCATCTTAAGGCTCCCGGTAAACTTAGCCTTAAGATGTTTTTGGGAAACCGAAGCCTGGGGTGTTAATGGCTTCTTAATATGCTCCTCAACTCATTTAACCTTTAACCTCTCAGCAATTATGAAATTGCCCAAGATCAATGATATTGATCACTGTCTATACATTCATATGAATTGGTCTTGTCAAATGACATGATCACGGGCATTAAGTAGGTCTCCCTGTTAAAGGTTATCATGATGGGATCTGTGTGTGTGTGTGAGAGAGAGAGGGAGACAGAGAGAGGGAGACAGAGAGAGGGAGACAGAGAGAGGGAGGGAGACAGAGAGAGGGAGGGAGACAGAGAGAGGGAGGGGGAGAGAGAGACAGGGGGAGAGAGAGACAGGGGGAGAGAGAGAGAGGGAGACGGAGAGAGGGAGACAGAGAGAGAGGGAGACGGGGAGAGAGGGAGACGGGGAGAGAGAGAGGGGGGAAAGAGAGAGAGAGGGAGACAGAGAGAGGGAGGGGGAGAGAGAGAGAGAGGGAGACAGAGAGAGGAAGACAGAGAGAGAGGGAGATGGGGAGAGAGGGAGACGGGGAGAGAGAGAGGGGGGAGAGAGAGAGAGGGAGACAGAGAGAGGGAGACGGAGAGAGGGAGGGGGAGAGAGAGAGAGAGGGAGACGGAGAGAGGAAGACAGAGAGAGAGGGAGACGGGGAGAGAGGGAGACGGGGAGAGCGAGAGGGGGGAGAGAGAGAGGGGTAGAGAGGCTGGTATTCTGGTTGGTATTCTGCAGTGCTCATGGTGTGGGATGATACTGTATGGAAATCCAACCTTCCATCTGTTCAACAGCTGGAGACCTTAGATCTCTGTGACGGACTATACCGTAGCACCAGCAGGCTGCAACACACAGGCCAAAGTATAGCTACCACCTATAATGTACAGCAAACACTCATTCAAACACACATACAGTATACACATGTAGTTCTGCAAACACACACACACACACACAGAACAAGAGGATGTTCAGAGAGCTACATTTGCGTAATGAGAGACCTTTGCTGAGTACTAAAGACCACACACACACACACACACACACACACACACAACCAGCACTGTTTGGTAAAGGGAATGAACGGCTGCCCACACTGTTCCGCTAGAGGAACATGTGCTTTCCTGATATTTCTGTGCTGACCATTTCCAGATTTAGCCTCAAAAGGAAATGTTCAAAGCTCTGGTCTCTTATGATTGAATTATCTGATCTCAGGTCCATTTTCATGGCCAGGCTGTAGTGCTGGGAATCAATAGCGATATCCGTGGGATTGCATGAACAGGGAGATAGAGATTGGGTCAGGTGTCCTCAGACCCTGTGCCTCTGACGCTGGGGATGCTCTGCCCTTAAATCAGCTTTGGTCATCCATCATGCTTTACGCCACATCCCACGCTATGGGATGGCATGACAAAACGGAGAGAGAGAGATGAGAAAGGAGAGGGAAAGGGGGAAATGGGGAGAGTGGAGAGAGAGAAGGGAGAGAGAGAGAAGAGACGGAGCAGGGATAAGGGAGGGGAAAAGAAGGAGAGGGAAGATGAGCTGGGGAAGACAAGGTGAGAGAGGGCGAGAGCGAAAGAGACGGAGAGCCGAGAAAGCGAGAGGGCGGGAAGAGAGAGCGGGAAGAGAGCGAGAACGAGCGAGAGAGAGAGAGAGATGGCGGGAAGAGAGAGAGAAAGAGAGAGTGGAAAGCAACAACCTTTTATAATCAATATCCATTTCCCAGTGCTGTCATGTTGTTTGGAGAGGCTATGGCATTACCCAATGGAATAGTCTGATCCTAAATAAAATATCACCTTCAATCCAAAATGCCCCCATTCATCTTAATTTAGACCAGCTCATTTTTTTGGCAATGGCTTTTCCCCCTCCCTCCCTCTGTAGTTAAAATGAATACATCAGGCCAGAGCTATGGAGGACTTGGCACCTGTCATAACTGTAGTCATTTTACTGACAGGTTTTAGCTGCATTCCATTACAGCATTCTACACTGAGTACACCAGGAACACCTTTCTAATATTGAGTTGTCCTCAGAACAGCCTCCATTCGTTGGGACATGAACTCTACAAGGTGCTGAAAGAATTCCACAGGGATGCCGGCCCATGTTGACTCCAATGCTTCCCACAGTTGTGTTAAGTTGGCTGGATGTCCTTTGGGTGGCGGACCATTCTTGATACACACAGGAAACTTTTGAGCGTGTAAAACCCAGCAGCATCGCAGTTCTTGACACAAACCGGTGTGCCTGGCACCTACTATCTTACCCCATTCAAAAGGCACTTCAATCTTTTGTCTTTTCCGTTCGCCCTCTGAGTTGCACACACACACAATGCATGTCTCAATTGTCTCAAGGCTTAAAAATCCTTAAAAATCATCATTCTTTAAACCTGTCTCCTCCCATTCATCAACATTGATTGAAGTGGATTTAACAAGTGACATCAATAAGGCATCAGAGCTTTCGCCTGGAGTCACCTGGTCCGTCTATATTTCCAACGGCCCAGGAAATGGCAGATGATTTCACAATGTGCTCTCTTAGTATTTTTGTTCAGCGGGTATGACATCTCATTGTAGATCTGTGTTTTCGTTGGGGTTAGAAAGTCTCGCTGACACTCACAGGAAGCTCATCACTGGAAGAGATGATGACAAACGTGAACACCGTAACAGATCTCTAGCTATTATTTAAGATGAATGTCATTTAGGCAGAGAACACGCACGCACGCACACAAAATCGTGGACACACACTGTTTCCAGGTAATGTTTCCGTTGGTGTGACAGAGGTTTGTGTGTGTGTGAAATGAACCTGTCGTAATGATGCGCTTTTCACCGCAAATGGCGGACAACCGGCGGCTCCGTAGGACACACGCTCATTAGGTATTTACATACAGCATGTGTGATCTGCTTTTAGACTGACAGCTGACCTTATCAACCAAAAGCACACGCACACCCGCGCACACACACACACACACACACACACAACCTCCTCCAGATAGCCCCGGCAGCACCAACTGAACCCCCTGACTGTTTATCAGACGCTAAGAGAGAGAACTCAGTATAATGAGAATGCCGTTACTGATCTAATCCTCTTTTCCCACGGCCTCTTCACATCAACAGACCCCCAATGAGTCTCCTACGGTGTGTGGATCCGTCTTCCGTGCAGTTATGTGTTTATAATGGAGATAGAGGGGGGGGTAAGAAAAGGGAGAAAGGGGGTGAAAAAACGTCTTATTTTTCTCTTTCTCTGCCACACGGACAGAGTGATAAAAGAGAAGATGAGAGACAGAGACAGAGAGAGGTCCTCTCATTGTATTTGTCTCCTCCACAGCCACTGGAGTCTGTTGTGTCATGGTCCTAGGAGCTCTGGGTCTCTAGCAGTCAGATCCTGATTTCCTGCATCTCCACTTCAAACACTACAAATTGCCCCCCTGCAGCATCTGAGGCCCGCTCACACACACGTACACACACAGACTGCGGCTAATCAACCTCTGTGGGACATGCGGAGATGAGGGAGCACACACACACACACACTCTGCAGTGTCCAAGAGGTTGTTAGAGGCACAATAACACATCGACACACACACACACACACACACACATCGCTCGATAGAGCCAACCAGGAGACTATGGGTGGGTAATGAGTAAAGGAACACATCAACGTGTCCATGGCACCAAGGCAGTGCTCAACAGACACTTCAGTGGCTCCAGGACAGTGCTCAGGCCATACAGATCTGTTATTGAGATGACGGTCCATGCCCTCCTACTAAATAACACATTCAATGGTTTGCCCTGGGCTGATTGTTTTTTTTTTGTGAGTGTTGTCATCAAGGCACAAGGCGAAACCCAAATGCAGACACAGGAGGCAGATGGTCGGAGTCTTACAGTGTTTATTAATCCAAAAGGGGTAGGCAAGAGAATGGTCGTGGACAGGCAAAAAGGTCCAAACCAGATCAGAGTCCAGGAGGTACAGAGTGGCAGACAGGCTTGTGATCAAGGCAGGCAGAATGGTCAGGCAGGCGAGTACAGAGTCCAGGAGGTACAGAGTGGCAGACAGGCTTGTGATCAAGGCAGGCAGAATGGTCAGGCAGGCGGGTACAGAGTCCAGGAGGTACAGAGTGGCAGACAGGCTTGTGGTCAAGGCAGGCAGAATGGTCAGGCAGGCAGGTACAGAGTCCAGAAACAGGCAAAGGTCAAAACCGGGAGGACTAGAAAAATGAGAATGTAAAAAGCAGGAGAACGGGGGGAAAAACCATTGGTTGACTTGAAAATATACAAGACAAACTGGCACGGAGAGACAGGAAAAACAGGGATAAATACACTGGGGGAAACAAGCAACACCTGGAGGGGGTGGAGACAATAACGAGGACAGGTGAAACAGATCAGGGCGTGACAGTTGTTGCCGATGCCTCGTTTCAAACCAGGGTCTGCTTTGGTGGGTACTTGCATAACTGCGTGCGCGTGTGTTTATTTACGACTCGGTGGAGACAGACGAACAGAGGAGACAGAGAGCAGAGGAGACAGACAGACAGACAGAGAGCAGAGGAGAGAGACAGACAGAGAGCAGAGGAGACGGAGAGCAGAGGAGACAGACAGACAGACAGACAGACAGACAGACAGACAGACAGACAGACAGACAGACAGACAGACAGACAGACAGACAGACAGACAGACAGACAGACAGACAGACAGACAGACAGACAGACAGACAGACAGACAGACAGACAGACAGACAGACAGACAGACAGACAGACAGACAGACAGACAGACAGACAGACAGACAGACAGAGAGCAGAGGAGACAGACAGACAGAGAGCAGAGAAGACAGAGAGCAGAGGAGACAGACAGACAGAGAGCAGAGGAGACAGACAGACAGAGAGCAGAGGAGACAGAGAGAGAGCAGAGAAGACAGAGAGCAGAGGAGACAGACAGACAGAGAGCAGAGGAGACAGACAGACAGACGAACAGAGGAGTCAGAGAGCAGAGGAGACAGACAGACAGAGAGCAGAGGAGAAAGGGCAGATGGGGATAGAGAAACGAGCAGGAGTATTCACCCCTATACAGTGAGGTCCAAAATGATTGGCACCCTTGATTAAGATGAGAAAAAAAGACTATCAAATAAATGCTACAAATACCGAGCTACACAAATATGGGAAATGTATAAAAGATAGCAGTCAAAGTTATTGGCACGCCTGTTTTCATTACCTTTCAATACCACACCTTGCAATACACACTAAAGCTTTTTCTAAAATGTTTCCTTGGAGAACACATTGGGAGGGATCTCAGACCATTCCTCCATGCAGAGTCTTTCAGAGGCAACCAGGTTTTTGGCTAAAATGTCCTTGTACTAGCAACGGTCATCAAAATGTATTAAAGGGTTTAAAAATAATAAACCCAAGCACGCATCAAAATCCACAAAGAAATGGTTGCTTGGCCACAAAATCTACATTTGGACATAAAAGCATTGAAATAAAGGTTAAATAAATAAACCCTGTGGTTTGAATTGAATAGGGCAGCTCATAAATGCAGACTGAGGATATCGAGGATCTGGAAAGATTCTGTATGAAGCAATGGTCTACGATTTCTTCCCAATAAGTTCTCCAATCACAATAAACATTTTAGAAAAATGATAGATGACGTTATCCTCGCCAGGTGAGGCATTGAAAGGTATTTAAAGCAGGGTGCCAATAATAATTTTGACCCCTTACTTGCTAAACAAAATCTCTTTCTCTGAGCAATTGTATCAGTATAAAATAATATAGTTTTTTAGTTTTTTGGACCATACAATATAGCTCAGTATTTGAATTATTTATTTTATACAGTACTTTTTGCTCCTCTTCATCAAGGGTGCCAATAATTATGGACTTGACTACAGAAGCTGTGGAGACAAGACCAAAGGTTGTTTAACAGTTTCCATATTCACATCCATTATATTACTTATTTTATTGAACCTTTATTTAACTAGGCAAGTCAGTTAAGAACACATTCTTATTTACAATGGTGGCCTAGTAACAGTGGGTTAATTGCCTTGTTCAGGGGCAGAACAACAGATTTTTACCTTGTCAGCTCGGGGATTCGAGCAAACAACCTTTCGGTAACTGGCCCAACACGCTAACCACTAGGCTACCTGCTGCCCCAACACAAGGCAGTGTAGCTCTTGGCAGATACAAGCTATATATAAGTCATATTCAGAAAAAAACTAATTCTAGATGCAAAATATTTCCTGGTTGTGTTTTATATACTGCATCCTGGTTGATTTACAGTAAAGATTTAACTGGTTTGTTTATACTGTCAGTCATCCTTTTATCTTTGATACGAGGCCAAGATGCAGAGGGGCTCTACCGATACACAGTGTACCTCATAATCCTCTCCAGTTATGACAGGTGTTGTCAACACACACACACACACACACACACACACACACACACACACACACACACACACACACACACACACACACATGCTTACACGCACACCAACAAATGCCCACGCACACAGAGAGAGAGAGAGAGAGACAGAGAGAAAGACAGAGACAGAGACAGAAACAGAGACAGAGACAGAGAGAGGGGAATGGAGGGGAGGGATAGGACTCTCTTTACTGTACACTATATTTGATTGCTTGCAGAGACTGGTAGCATGTTCATTGGCAGACAGTTGCAATATATGGCTTCCTTTATCGTCTCCTGTCATAACGTAGGCAGTAAATCTGTGTTAAAGTGGGGAGAGGAGATGAGAAGGGAGGGGAATTGATTCTCTTCTACTTCATCTTTAAACTGTAATGTTGTGGAAGTCTGCCAAAGGTTCTGGAACTAATTTCCAGGCAGGGAGAATGCTGGACGTTATAAAATGTGATGTCATCTCACTGTGCTTCTGTTACTGAGCATTGTACTCCATTCTACAGAACAGTCACCGTTATACTTTGACCTTTTACTGACACCTGTGGCTATTGCGAGTGAATCTGTATTGATATTTGGTTTGTCCTTCGATGTGCTTGGAATCAATGAGCTCCGTGAAATGTTCCTTCAAACCTTTCTTCTTTTAAAAGAAATCTTAGTTTTCTTCTTTCTTTAGGAGGAGTAATGTTGACAGACACACTCAGTGCTCCGCTCATGGGGTATCGTAGCCATAGATTTCCCCAGGCACAGATAAACGGATACAGTGTCATAGGCTGAGAGTGTGTATGCACGTGCGTACTTGTGTGTGTGTGTGTGTGTGTGTGCATTCTTGTGTGTGTGTGTGTGCTCGTGTGTGTGTGTGTGTTTATATGACTGTGCGGTGGGTGAGTGACAGGCGGGTAAAGTGTATGTGGCAGCACGCTGCAGCGTGGAGAATCAGTTTCATACTGCTGTAGAGTCAGTCAGTGGGCCAGTCTGTCAGCAGGACACAGAGACACAGGGAGAGACAAAACACACATAACCACAAAGATCAACAGACAATTGTCACTGTCACTTTCTTTTCTTCTTCTCTCCCCGTCTTTTTATTCTCACTTTATTTATTTTGTTGGGTCTCTTTCCAGCTGCCAGCAGTCCTGAGATTGTGCTCATATTTTTATATTTAACTAGGCAAGTCAGTGAAAAACAGCTTCTTATTTTACAATGACAGGCTACCCTGGCCAAACCCTCCCATAACCCAGAGCCAATTGTGCGCTGCTCTATGGGACTCCCGATCATGGCTGGTTGTGATACAGCCGGGGATCAAACCAGGGTCTGTAGTGATGCCTCTGGCACTGCAATTAGACTGTTGTGCCACTCGGGAGCGTATCACCTGTAGCCATTTTTAAGGCATAGCTATTAGTGTCCCAGGGACACATGTGCACACGCATGCTCCTTTCATAGCCTTGACATTATGGCTAGAAGGTGCTATTACGGTCACAGAGTAATTGCGGTTGTTGGAGGTGCTGTGAATGAGAGAAGTCTTTTTGACTTCAAGCTTTGAAGGTCGGTTTTGAGAGGTGTGTGTGGGAGAGGAGTGTGTGTGTGTGTGTGTGTGTGTGTGTGTGTGTGTGTGTGTAGAGAAGTGTGTAGGGGTGCGTGTGGGTGCTGAAGGGTTGAATAATTAGAGTAATTTCCTTTCACTAATGGAGACCTGGTTATGTAGAAATCCCATTATGAGAGCTATTATATGATTCCTCGGAGCACGCACACACACACACACACACACACACACACACACACACACACACACACACACACACAAACACACAGTGATCTGGACTGGAGAGGTCCTGGGATGGACAGTCATGATGAAAATAGCAAACTCCTTCTCTTCAACGATCTCTAATGAGAGATCCACAAACACAACCCAATGGCCCTCAAAACACCCACTGCAGCTACCGCCTTTAGCGGCAATAGTGGCAGTGGGTAATTATCACAGAGTGGGCTAGTTCTAGGATGAGATAAAGAGTGAGCAGAACGGGGAGCGACCGTTCTGTCCAGCCCAATCCCAAATCAAACCCTACACCCTACACCCTAACCCACATGGTGCTTAATACATGACAGGACAAATGAATACAGGACCAAACCATTCTAAAGATGTCACGGGCATATAGGGATATTCATCAACTTGACAGCTGCAATGGCGTATTTTAAAACCCCCGGATTTGTGAAAATGGAATCTACAGAAAACGCCAGAGATTTCCGGTCAGTGGTAAAAATATTGGTGGTGGTGCATTTTACATATTACAACTTGAAACCATGCAAATCACCTCCCTACACTGGCATAATGATGTGTCTTAAAAGGCTGAACACGGCACAGTACAGGCTTATTACACATTCCTGATCATTAAGTACCCTGCTCCCCCCCCCCCCCCCCCACACACACACACACACATTTAATAGACTTGGCACAAAGTGCCATTCTTAGAATAAAATGAACTTTTTAAATGGAATAGACACAGTTTCCTGCTCTAATGAAACAGCCCCTCCCCTCTCGTTCCAACCTTTTCATTTTCTGAAACAGAAAGGGTGTTTTAATTTGCAGAAAGCCTGGGGTGTTCGGTGATTAATATTTGCGTCAGTCACACTCAGTGGCTCCCCAGAAAGAGCTCAGGGGTAACCATTCTCATAAACACCCCACATTATCCCTCAGTCTCTCTGTAACACACACACATACACACACACACACACACACACACACATGAACACATGAACACGCACGCGTGCGCACGCACACACACACACTCTCTCTCACACACACGCTCTCTCTCACACACACACACACACACACACACACACACACACACACACACACACACACACACACACACACACACACACACACACACACACACACACACACACACACACACACACACACACACACACACACACAGGATTCCATTTACACCAGCTCTCTGATAATGATCCTCATGGTCAGAGACCTTGAAGGAGAATATATTGAGCCTATAGGCAGCCTCAGTTAGCGAGGCAGACCTAGTAGTCAAAAGGGTGTTGGTATCAGAATTCAGCTGCCATCTTCTGCCTCTGTGTGGGTTATGATTTCAAATGATGAGACTGGATCATGCCTATCTGTCCCAATCATTTGAGATTCAGGCAAGTTGCTGGATTGATACAACATGGTGTTGGATACGGACTCATTTTGGCATTAGACCATTTTGGTTTTGCCAAACTGCCAGCCGACACTTCGCCAATTCAGCTCTGCGATATATGAACTTGTTGTGTCGCGTTACTGCAGACACTGGCATGAACTGGCAAACAGACAGGAAGAGAATGAAACCGTGCTCATTCAGGAAGGTCGTCATTCCCAAATCTCATTATCTGAGCCTGTCGGCAGGAAGGTCAACGTTCCGACACACACCTCATCGCCACCTCCGGGAATTTAGCATGCATCCCTTTTCCCGAAGGAGCTCAATTTCAGCTGTCATAAATTAGAACGACGAGGCAGAAACGCGTTATTATCCAGGATAATGTGTTTTATATGCCCCCTCACAGTGCCTAAGGGCAATGACAAGAGCAATTACAAGAACGAGGGTGTGTGTGTGTGTGTGTGTGTGTGTGTGTGTGTGTGTGTGTGTGTGTGTGTGTGTGTGTGTGTGTGTGTGTGTGTGTGTGTGTGTGTGTGTGTGTGTGTGTGTGTGTGTGTGTGTGCGTGCGTGCGTACACACCTGCCAGCATCTACCTTACACCCAATATATTATTCTCTGAAATCTCATCAATGTTTAAAATGTTATCAAGCCAGGGACACGGACCACTGGCTATTGTTGATCCCTATACAAGGACAAAATAATACACACACACACACACACACACAGAGAGAGTAGGATGGGAGAAATTGAATGGTGGCTCGTGGAGGAGGAAGATACAGACTCTTTACCCGACATGCTAAACCAAAATGAATTAGATTCAACTTTTATGGAAAATGTCCCGTTTCTGACAAAAAGGACTTCATTTATTGAATATGTGTGTAATGGAGGTCACGTAGATGTGCCTGTCTTGTATAAAACAAAGGCCATTTCCATAGACAACTAGAAAGAGTAAATGCCATGTAAAATATGCTAACGAATCCTGAAGATCAAAGCCAATTGCAGAAGAACAAAAAGGTTGAAATACAACCTAAATTACATGAATTACCCCAGTTCCCTTTCTTTGACAGTATTCTCGATTCAGTGCCATGATGTTCACCTTTTACTCATCTTTTCAGCAATATCAACATCCCGTGTTTTCAGACATGAAACAACACAATAGGAAGCATCAAATATTCCCCCTCATGTTCCTCGCGCCCCAGTAATCTCCACGTTTTAGTTTTCTACCTCTGCTCTCGCTTTCCCTCATTGCTTCGCGCCACATCTCATCTCCAACTGCCATAGCGATGTAATCTCAACTTGACAAGGCGGGAGGAGGAAGGTAATACCTGGACACCGTGAGAAAACCATTGGCTCTGCTGGTGAAGGTGTTGATGGTGCTTACCGGATGTAGGGGTGTGTGTACATGGAACGAGAACATTTTTCATAGATACACAGTGATTTGTAGTATTGTCACGAGTATAGTATGTGTGTGTGAGTTCATCTGGCTTCTGCTCTAAAACCAACCTATTTCTCCTGCTAGATGGGTTCTCTCACACACAGAGGAGGTCCAGAGGGGGCCGTGTATGTGCCTGAGGCAAAACAAACTGTATCAGCGCTGCTCTAGGCTAGGGGGGGGGGGCTTTAAATTGGCATCTGCTGACTTGAAGTCTGACCCCTGCTGTGTGTATAGTCTGACACACACACACACACACACACACGGCTGACTCTTCCTCCTCTAGCTTGACCCACCTAACTATCCTGCCATGTTTTTGAGCTCTATACTGTATAGGCTAGAGGGCCCTGGGACACACTGCCTGTGTCCCTGTGGTAATGACATGGTGTTTCAGACAGTGGTTCTGCCCTGAAGCTAAGAGAGGGAACCTGAGGGCCTGTTTAAACCATTATTCCTCAGATCAATTGCTTCTGCCTAAACTGAACACAAACGTTCAGAGCTCACAGAGCGGTTACAGACAGCAGTTGGGAATACCATACACACAAAAAGATGTTGTAACATCACATACACCGAATAGCTGCAGTGAAATGTGTTGTCTTACAATATCAGCCTCCCCTTACAATGTACCACACCCCTGGAGCAAATGAGTGTTAAGTGCCTTGCTCAAGAGCACATCGGAAGATTTTACCCCTAGTTCGCTCAGGTATTCAACCCATCAGCCTTTCCGGTTACCAGCCCAACGCTCTAACCGCTAGGTTACCTGCCGCCCATTAATTAAATTAAGTGGGCGGCAGGATCCAAAAGAGCCTAAAACCAATCTGCAACCAAAGGAAGGCAGCTAATGAAGAGGTCTCATTTGATACAGGCTTTAAACTGGCTTACGACTGCGAATGCCCCAATGGACCCAGCAGCTAAACATGAACACCAAACGAACCATTGGCTGGATAACAACAAACGTTGTTTCCCCTTCAAAGGGTCTCTCCCCAGCACGCTCCACCCTGCCACATCAAAGTGGTCGCGTTAAAAAGTATCTTATCAAAGTGTGTGTGTGAGAGTGTGTGAATGTGTGTGTGTGGTTTTTTTAATGTTATAAAGTGTCATTTGGTGAGAGTAGACCCCCTGCCTGTTATAAGTTCTCTTTAAACCCAGTGAGAACCAGAGGGACTCAACTCTAATTGGAAAAACATGCTTCAAATGAGAATTTGTTTCGAAAGTGTGGAGGTGAAAATGTAAAATATTAACAGTGACAAGTTTGGAAAGAGAACATTTATGGCCTGTACGTGTTTACATGGAGTGATGAGTGAGACTGCAGTTAGGCTTCAGCACTTTGGGCTGTCATGGTCTTTCTGTTACTGGGCCAATGCTTTTAACAGCTAGGCTACCTGCCGCCCACCTAGATCCATCAACCTTGATAAGTAACCTCACTCTCTGCTGTGTCTGTGCAGGTGTGTGTATATGTCGCGCTCGCTCTCTCAAAGCAAAGTCACACAGCAGGAGACCAAGGTTGGCTACAGTCCCCAATCAAGCTGTGGAGTGAAGATGAGTTCACTCTACTGTTTACATTAGTTTAGGGTTTCAGATCTGCAGAGACGTGACAAATATAGACCTCTAAATATAACTGGGCTCCCAGACCCCTAACTATAAGGTTGTGACGCCCCTGACGCTGTGGGTGTGTGACGCCCCTGAGGGTTTGGGGAAGTAGGGCAGAACGGGGGAAAATGGGGCGACAGAGGAGCGGAGCAGTCACCATATCAATAATGGATGCCCATGTCACCATCAGGAGAGGGAGAGGGAGAGAGCTAGTGGGAGAGAGAGAGGTGTTTGTCCCAAAATGGGACAAACACCAAATTGAGACTCTGCATGCAGAATTCTGAAAAAACATCCTCTGTGTACAACGTAAAACACCAAATAATGCATGCAGAGCAGAATTAGGCCGATACCCGCTAATTATCAAAATCCAGAAAAGAGACGTTAACAAAGCCATCACCTACAGAGAGATGAACCTGGAGAAGAGTCCCCTAAGCAAGCTGGTCCTGGGGCTCTGTTCACAAACACAAACAGACCCCACAGAGCCCCAGGACAGCAACACAATTAGACCCAACCAAATCATGAGAAAACAAAAGTACAATTACCTGACACATTAGAAAGATTATTTTTTTAAAACAGAGCAAGCTAGAATGCTATTTGGCCCTAATCAGAGAGTACACAGTGGCAGAATACCTGACCACTGTGATTGACCAAAACTTAAGGAAATGTTTGACTATGTACCGACTCAGTGAGCATAGCCTTGCTATTGAGAAAGGCCGCTGTAGGCAGACCTGGCTCTCAAGAGAAGACAGGCTATGTGCACACTGCCCACAAAATGAGGTGGAAACTGAGCTGCACTTCTTAATCTCCTGCCAAATGTATGACCATATTAGAGACACGTTCCCTCGATTACACAGGTCCATAAAGAATTCGAAAACAAACCCGATTTTGATAAACTCCCATATCTACTGGGTGAAATACCACAGTGTGACATCACAGCAGCAAGATTTGTGACCTGTTGCCACAAGAAAAGGGCAACCAGTGAAGAACAAACACCACTGTAAATACAACCCATATTTATGCTTATTTATTTTCCCTTTTGTACTTTAACCGTTTGCACATCGTTACAACACTGTATATGTACATAATATGTCATTATTCTTTTGGAATTTCTGTGTCATGTTTACTTTTCATTTATGTTGTTTATTTCACTTCTGTATATTATCTACCTCACTTACTTTGGCAATGCTAACATACGTTTCCCATGCCAGTAAAACCCCTTGAATTGAATTGAGAGAGAGGGAGAGTAGGAGGGGAGAAGGAGGATGGAAGTCAGGAAAGGCAGAAGGAGTGTGTGCCCGTGCACCACTTAAAGTAAACCCCTCCTTGAAGGGATATTCCACATCAGCCTCAGATCCCCGCCTTTTCTGTCCAGGTGTTGAAGGCATTAGCCTCAGATCCCCGCCTTTTCTGTCCAGGTGTTGACGGCATTAGCCTCAGATCCCCGCCTTTTCTGTCCAGGTGTTGACGGCAGTAGCCTCAGATCCCCGCCTTTTCTGTCCAGGTGTTGACGGCAGTAGCCTCAGATCCCCGCCTTTTCTGTCCAGGTGTTGACGGCAGTAGCCTCAGATCCCCTCCTTTTCTGTCCAGGTGTTGAAGGCATTAGCCTCAGATCCCCGCCTTTTCTGTCCAGGTATTGAAGGCAGTAGCCTCAGATCCCCGCCTTTTCTGTCCAGGTGTTGACGGCAGTAGCCTCAGATCCCCGCCTTTTCTGTCCAGGTGTTGACGGCAGTAGCCTCAGATCCCCGCCTTTTCTGTCCAGGTGTTGACGGCAGTAGCCTCAGATCCCCGCCTTTTCTGTCCAGGTGTTGAAGGCATTAGCCTCAGATCCCCGCCTTTTCTGTCCAGGTGTTGACGGCAGTAGCCTCAGATCTCCGCCTTTTCTGTCCAGGTGTTGAAGGCAGTAGCCTCAGATCCCCGCCTTTTCTGTCCAGGTGTTGACGGAAGTAGCCTCAGATCCCCGCCTTTTCTGTCCAGGTGTTGACGGCAGTAGCCTCCGATCCCCGCCTTTTCTGTCCAGGTGTTGACGGCAGTAGCCTCAGATCCCCGCCTTTTCTGTCCAGGTGTTGACGGCAGTAGCCTCAGATCCCCGCCTTTTCTGTCCAGGTGTTGACGGCAGTAGCCTCAGATCCCCGCCTTTTCTGTCCAGGTGTTGAAGGCAGTAGCCTCAGATCCCCGCCTTTTCTGTCCAGGTGTTGACGGAAGTAGCCTCAGATCCCCGCCTTTTCTGTCCAGGTGTTGACGGCAGTAGCCTCCGATCCCCGCCTTTTCTGTCCAGGTGTTGACGGCAGTAGCCTCAGATCCCCGCCTTTTCTGTCCAGGTGTTGACGGCAGTAGCCTCAGATCCCCGCCTTTTCTGTCCAGGTGTTGACGGCAGTAGCCTCAGATCCCTGCCTTTTCTGTCCAGGTGTTGACGGCTGTAGCATCAGATCCCCGCCTTTTCTGTCCAGGTGTTGACGGCAGTAGCCTCAGATCCCCGCCTTTTCTGTCCAGGTGTTGACGGCAGTAGCCTCAGATCCCCGCCTTTTCTGTCCAGGTGTTGACGGCAGTAGCCTCAGATCCCCACCTTTTCTGTCCAGGTGTTGACGGCAGTAGCCTCAGATCCCCTCCTTTTCTGTCCAGGTGTTGACGGCAGTAGCTTCAGAGCCTCCAGTTATTTCGGAATAACGCTAGAAAACTCCCGGGGACTAAAGAAAAAGTTTCCCCTCTGCTTCTTTGCAGAAGTTGCATGTGTGAATCGAATTTAGCAGTTGACAATGGTCCTTTCAGAGCAATGGCGAAGGTCCATTCACTTGAATGCTTTATTAAAAAAACGACCGGTTTTACTCCAGTGGTGACTGGCTTGTCTGTTCTCAAGTATCTCTTCGTTTTACTGTATTGAATTTAAAAATGTATCATTGTGAATCGTGTCCTGTTTATTCCAAGGCAGCTGCAGTAGAGTCGAACTAGATCTGCAAGTACATCTTTTCCATTCTACTGTGACAGACTCAGCTTTCAGCTCACATATAGACCGGGCTGATGAGATCTGGCTACAGCCAGCATTTAGATAAATGATTGTAATCAACTGCCCAGGGGATCCCAACCTAAATGTCATCCATGATCATATTATTCATTTTTGGCCAGCTCGTGGTATATATGATTGTCAGTGTGTGTGTGTGTCTGTGTGTGTGCACGTGTTGAGAATGACCTTTACACAGGGATGGGTAGGTTACCTTCTAAATGTAATCCGTTACTAGTTACTTGTCCGAAATTGTAATTAGCCGTGTAACTTTTGGATTACCCAAACGAAGTAACGTAGTTACTTTTAGATTACTTTTTAAGAGGCAGAAGAAGACAAAAATGCATGTTACCCATTGAACCACATCTATTGCACGATAAATCAATGTTATGTAGGCTTCTTCTAACCCATCTCTACCTACCACATATAATAATACGATTAAAGTTATATCGTTAAAAACCAAAGTCTATTAGAATTTCAGCCATAAATAAATGAAACAGTCCCGTGTGGTATCAAACACTGACACGGAAGACAAACACCCACAACTCAAAAGTGAAACCAGGCTACCTAAGTATGATTCTCAATCAGGGACAATGATTAACAGCTGCCTCTGATTGAGAACCATACTAGGCCGAACACAGAAATCCCAAAACATAGAAAAAGGAACATAGACAACCCACCCAACTCACGCCCTGATCATACTAAAGACATAATCAGAACATGACAGGAGGACTGATTGGGCTCATTGAATCGGGTTGATAAATAAATGCTGTGCTCATAGAATGGCATGCTTTGAGCACTACTGAAAAGCTATTTACATATGAAAAATGTATGTGCTGTATTTGCTATTGTTCAGTGGTGTAAAGTACTGAAGTAAAACATACTTTAAAGTACTACTTAAGTAGTTTTTTGGAGTGTCTGTACTTTACTTTACTATTTATATTTTTGCCAACCTTCACTTCTACTTCACAAGTTTCCTAAAGACAATAATGTGCTTTTTTACTCCATGCATTTTCCCTGACACCCAAAAGTACTCATTACATTTTGACAGGAAAATGGTCCAATTCACACTTATCGAGATAACATCCCTGGTCACCAGTACTGCCATTGATCTGGTGGACTCACTGAACATAAATGCTTTGTTTGTAAATGATGTCTGATTGTTGGAGTGTGACCCTGGCTATCCATCAATAAAAATACAATAACAAATGGTTCAGTCTGGTTTGCTTAATATAAGACATTTGAAATGGTTTAACTTTAACTTTTGATGCTTAAGTACATTTTAGCAATTCCATTTACTGGGTGATTTTCATTTCTACTTGAGTCATTTTCTATTAAGGTATCTTTACTTTTACTCAAGTATGACAACTGAGTACTTTTTTTCACCACTGCTATTGTTTCCCTTTTTTGTCTTTTTTTATCTTTGATAATGTGCAGCTGTTAAAGGGTACAGATGAAACAATAACAGCTCTCAGACGAATAGACAGAGCTATAGATGCAAGGACTGACCATCCATGATATCAACATGTATTGTTTTAACCATGTTATGAGGCTATACAGCGTTTGTTTACATTAACAATGTTTACAAACATTGGAGAAAAACAAGCTTATATTTTGGGTTCTCATGGAGTGTGACAGTTGAACTAAGCTCATGAGGCATTTATAAATTATATTCATCAAGAATAAATGGATATTTATTATTTAAGTTCAAAAATGGATGTAGCAACTACAAATTTCCCCTTTAAGTCTATCAAAAGTGTACGAGTTTGAGCATTTGTGTTACATTCTGACCGTAGTTCCTTTGTTATGTCTTTGTTTTAGTATGGTCAGGGTGTGAGTTGGGTGGGTTGTCTATGTTCCGTTTTCTATGTTGTGTTTTTGCGTTTGGCCTGGTATGGTTCTCTGATTGAGAACCATTCTTAGGTAGCCTTTTCCCCCTTGTGTTTTGTGGGGGTTTATTTTCCGTGTCAGTGTTTGTTTCCACACGGAACTGTTTCGCTTTTGTTTTGTCACTTTGTCGTTTATTGTTTTGTTCAGTGTTCTTATTAAAAATCAAGATGAACACTTACCACGCTGCGTATTGGTCCGATCCTTGCTACTCCTCCTCAGAAGAGGAAGAGGAAAGTCGTTACAGTTTTTTATCAGCATGAATTAGATTGAGCAATAAAAGCCTCGCGTGT
Source organism: Oncorhynchus kisutch (assembly GCF_002021735.2). Taxonomy (NCBI): domain Eukaryota; kingdom Metazoa; phylum Chordata; class Actinopteri; order Salmoniformes; family Salmonidae; genus Oncorhynchus; species Oncorhynchus kisutch. The sequence continues at coordinate 9,878,173 of NC_034200.2, read as the reverse complement.
ATTCTGTATTCTGGGATCCGCACTATGCTGCTGTTGTATGAGCGCTTTTTTCACTGGCTGTCCACTGGTTTCAAAAACAATGGCAGGCTTAAACTTCTTGAATTCAACCGTTAAACTTCCTGAATTCAACCATTATTGGGTTCAAATACACATTTAGATTTGTGAACAGCCATCCACAACAACCCACAATCCGTAAGGCGCAAATAGCTAAATGAGAGAGCAGCAGTGTGATTCACATCAATGCACTATGTAGATATCAATAATAAGTGATATCCTTATTACCGTGGACAACACCACCGCTGTCATCCTCCAAGCGTCCATTCAAATTGGATAATCTTAGGATGCCGACAGCAGTCGCACCATTGGAAGACATAGCTTGGACTGTAGCCTACAAAAGCCTTTTCCTGCTATTGTTACACGATCCATCAAACCCATTAGTTGTGTCGTCATAGTGATCTCTGACTTGTGGTCAGACTCGTTCAGCTGGAACAAACTTACACTTTCTCCTTTTTTTCAATGCTGATTTGAATGTCATTGAGAAAACAGAGAAGTGGCAAAGATTTTGTTTCGCAAACCTCCTTTCTGAATTTAAAAGTAATCCTCGAAAGTAATCATGTAGTTTTCCAGAAGTATCTGTAATCTGATAACAATATTTATGCTGGCAACGTAACAGATTAAAGTTACCGGTCTTTTGTAATCCCTTACATGTAATCCCTTACTCTACACACTTCCTCTACACCTGAACATGAGTAGCAACACAACGTGTGTGTGAGATCCGTTTTATTCTGGAGCCCGATGGGGGAAGACAAAGAAGGGGAACGCAGCTGCGTAGCCACGAGCAACAAGCCCTTACGGTAACCCAGGGTTACCATCCGGCCACAGATGCCCTCCAGGCCTCCAGACTGAAGCATTGACGTAACCTTGAGAGGCCAATCAACCGAGCTCCTACTGAGAGAGAACACACTCAGGGGCTAAGGGGGTGCTGGGGTCGCCAGCGCCGAGGCCTAACTAGGAGAAACTCTGATGCTTTGGCACACACAGGAACATAAATACACCCAGATACACCCAAACGCAATGTGCTTTAAAAAAAAAGAAGAACGATACATCCCCCCCCATTGAATCCCATCAGCAGAGACAATAGCAGCTTGTATAAGAGCCTGATCAAACAAACTTTATTGGTATGAGCGTGTGTGTGTTGTGAATGAGAGAGTAAAGAGATCTGTTGTTGTTTGTCTCCGTCCCTTCCCTCTAAACGAGCCTCTCTGTTATTTCTCCCTTAATGACACTAATTAGACTCTCCCCTTTAACTCATCTGTCTGGTGATCGAGCATGCCAAGTACATAGCATCCATCAACAGCTTGTGTGTGTGTGTGTGTGTGTGTGTGTGTGTGTGTGTGTGTGTGTGTGTGTGTGTGTGTGTGTGTGTGTGTGTGTGTGTGTGTGTGTGTGTGTGTGTGTGTGTGTGTGTGTGTGTGTGTGTGTGTGTGTGTGTGTGTTCTCAGCAACTCCCTAAACGAGGCGTGGTAATCAGGCCTAAGTTCTACTGATCCCGCCAGTGCCACAAAACAATATGGCGGCCCTCTCTTACAGACCGAAGCCCTAGGCTGCATCTTAATAATGTAAAATAGCTTCATTTCCTTCCTCGTCTCTCTTCCTTAATCTGGACTGACTTGATAGAACTAGATAGGTGAAAAGAAGACATCCTTCACATTGTTTTCACCTGTCCTGTTTCTTCAGATCAGTGCATATGTACATTTTCTCAAACTATCCCTCTCTCTGCACCTCTCCCTCTCGGGTGCTTTTGTTTACTGAATGTGTGTGTAGCCTTGAAATGCTGTCGGGAACATTTATTTCTGCCAATTTACTTCATGTGTATATATTTGAATTGTTGCCATAAAGCATAATCACTCTTCTCTGAAAACACTGAATCAAATCAAGCTGGAAGCTGCGCAGGCACACACACACACACACACACACACACACACACACCCACACACACACACACACACACACACTCTCCCTCTGTAGCCCTCTCTTTACCTCCCCCTCCTTCTCTCTCTCCCGGTCTCTGTTGGAGAAAAATGATCTCTTCCGTTGCACTGCTGCTTATGAAACACCACACTACAGATGTTCTGACACACGGAGTTGGTTTGGTGTAGAGCATCTAATCCCCTGGTTAAAGGAGGAGGGATTATAACATGAGGATGCTATGGACCAATAGGAAGACAACATGGTGGTGGAAGAGCAGGTGTGGTAGAATTTGAGGTAAATAGAGGGCGAGGCAGAAAGATGGTCAGATCGTGGTTTGATGTCTAGGGATCGAGAGGGGCGTGTGTGGTCCCCCATGAAAAAATATTACAGTTGACTATAGAATATTACAGTACTGATGATAGAAATCTATAATAAGCTGTCGTATTCTGTAGAATACCATGCTACACACTGTGTTATCCCTCTAACGTGTAGTACTTACCATAGAATGTTGTAGTATACTGTAGAATACTATAGTAAATACTACAGTAATGTCTGCAAAAACACTGCATATTTTTAACTATAATAAATCCACAGTACCATGCCCATTCCCCTGCCCCATACTGCAATTTATGCAACCCATTAAGAAACCTACATGCAGTGGTGGAAAAAGAACCCAGCTGTCCTACTTGAGTAAAAGTAAAAGTCACCCAGTAAAATACTACTTGAGTAAAAGTCTAAAAGTATTTGGTTTGAAATATACTTAAGTATCAAAACTAAATGTAATTGCTAAAATATACTTTAGTATCACAAGTAAAAGTAAAAGTATACCAAATTTAAAATGTCTTTATATTAAGCAAACCAGATGGCACCATTTTCTTGTTTTTTAAGTTATGGAAAGCCAAGGGCACACTCCAACACTCAGACATCATTCACAAACGAAGCATGTCTATTTAGTGAGTCTGCCAGAGCAGAGGCAGTAGGGATGACCATGGATGTTTGGTTGATAAGTGCGTGAATTGGACTAATGTTCTGTCTTGCTAAGCATTCAAAATGTAAGTAGAACTTTTGGGTGTCAAAGAAAATGTATGGAGAAAAAAGTATATTCTTTTCTTAAGGAATGTAGTGAAGTAAAAGTAGTAAAAACTATAAATAGTGAAGTAAAGTACCTCAAAAAAACACTTAAGTAGTACTTTAAAGTAATTTTACTTACATACTTTATACCACTGCCTACATGCTAAGTGTAGATCATAGCGTCCGTTCAGACCCCAGTCCTACCTACCTACAGGTTCTAGAAAAGAGCAGAAGCTCTGTACTGTCCGTTCAGACCCCAGTCCTACCTACCTACCTACCTAATACTTTACTTTTTACTACTTTAATGCAAATATAAGCGAATTTGTCCCAATACTTTTGGTCCCTTAAAATAGGACTTTGTACAAAAAGTGCTGTAATTTCTAAACGGTTCAACCGATATGGATGAAAATACCCTCAAATTAAAGCTGACAGTCGTCACTTCAACTTCATAGTCATTGTATCATTTAAAATCCAAAGTGCTGGAGTACAGAGCCAAAACAACAACAAATGTGTCATTGTCCCAATACTCACAGTAGTTACATTTCCATAATAATAGCTCTGCATGTATAATTAATGTGCTTCACCATGAGGTGATGTCAGAACTAAATGGAAAAAGAGGAGAGGAGACAGAGGAGAAGAGAAGATAGGGTAGAAGAGATGATCACCTGCCATATGAGTGTGTATCCTAGGGGATGTTGAAGGCAAAGCTCACAAGGCAGTTGGCTAATCTGTCCTGTCCTCACTAACCAGACAGAGCAGCTCAAGCCTGCACCTGCCTCATACCGCAGTGGTCCCCACAGACCCAGAGACCAGTGACCATTCTGCCTTCCAAACCCTTACCCTGTCATTTATTTCCCCAGACCTCGCCTCCACCCCACATGAAAAAATATTATAGTATACTTATGCAATAAAGCCCGAGGGGTGTGTGGTACATTGCCAATTTACCATGGCTAACGGCTGTTCTTATGCGCGACGCAACGCGGAGTGCCTTGATACAGCCTTTAAAAACTATAGCAGTGTCACCAAAAACACCACTGTAAATACTACAGTATATTACAGTCCGCAAAAATACAACAATAAATACTACAGAATACCACACAAAAACACTACAGGTAATAATACTACAGTATACTAAAATCCGCAAAAAAGTATATGAATTACTATGGTATATACAGTACTACAGTTTTATTTTACTACAGTATTTATACTACAGTTAACAGTAAATACTACAATATATAACAGAATACTACAGTACATTTTGACTCTAGTCTGCAAAAACACTACAGTGATGAGTGAGACAGTTACAGAGGCATAAATATCATACCGCCCCTAAAAAAATGCTAACCTCCCCTGTTATTATAATGGTGTGAGGTTAGCATGTCTTGGGGGCATGATACAGTGTTTGTGCGTCCTTTCTCACTCATCATTACTCACAATTCATTCAGCACAATCCGTAACAATGTAGAAGTGTTAAGAAACATATTCTATTCGTATTTACAATAAAAGTGACTCCAAAATGACACAATATATTATTTACCATTTTCTACTGTTGGGCACAGAATTACCTGAAACACAACCAAAACAAAGAGCAAATCCATCCAAGTTTGTAGAGTCACAAGCTTGATGTAGTCATTGCATGCAAGGAATATGGGACTGAATACTTTTTACTACTTTAATACACATTTAAGTGAATTTATCCCTAAAATAGGTGGACTATGTACAAAAGTGCCGTCATTTTCTAAACGGTACAAATTAAAACTGACAGTCTGCACTTTGACCTCATAGCCATGTGATAAGATCACTGATGCACTAATTAGTATCACTGTGGCATAGGGGGACGCAGGAGAGAGAGACACACAGCTGGAAAGAGTAAGTAGTCCGATCGAGAGAGAGCGAGAGATAGAAAGACAGAGAGACCGAGAGAGCAAGAGGCTGAGGGCAAGACAGAAGGAGAAAATGATGTAGTTTAGTGTTCTCCACAGCGAAGGGAGAGCAGTGCATCAGCATACAAACTCGTCTTAACTAAGGCGTCCTCAGCTCCACTTTACCATGCAGACCTATCCATCTCCCCTATGCATTATTCAACTGCACCGGGCCATTTTACTGCACACTGAAGAAAGATTGGTTCCATTTTTATTTCCCTTTTGTGCCTGTTCTCCCCTTCCTTCTCCCTCCACCTCATTCGCTCCCTCCTTCCTTTTGCTTTTCAATTAAATTAGGGACAGTGTGACACTGTTTCCAGTCAGGGAGACTGTGTACATGACAATTAGAGTGTCAGGGAAAGAAGGTGTGTGTGTGTGTAGGAAATACACACATACCCATGCATATAATTAACTTAAAATCCTGCAGGCACACACATACAGTATGCATTCCATTCTGTCTCGCACTAATTTACTCCAACACATCTTGTCTAACGAAGCCACGTTCTTCAGTTTTCATTCCTCCATCTAACCCCCCCCCCCCCCTCTCTCTCTCTCTCTCTCTCTCCCCCTCTCTCTCGTCTCTGTCAGTAGATGTGTAGATATGTGTGTTTGAACAGTAGAATGAAAGTCCCTCCTGTCTGATTGAACAGTGTGTGGACAGATAGCAGAGGGGCTCTTACAGAGTTGGCTTCAATCGCTACCATGTTACCATGGACAGCCTGTTGGGAGAAATGACATGTAGTCCATACTGCAAGTGACTTTCCTTGAAGGACAAACAAGAGCTTGCAGCTTTCAAAAGACCATATGGACACAGAGCTGATTCTGACAAAAATGAATTAATTTAGTGGAAATACTGTTATTAATCGTTTTTCCATTTAACTACAGAATATTACAGTCATGATATATATTTTCTTTAAACTCTTGAAAGACAGATGACAGTTGGCGTGTGTGCGTGCGTGTGTGTTTGTGTGTGTGTGTGTTAGGCGGTTTATTAGGACTGTCAGGTGAAGTGAGTGTGTGTGCCAGAGACAATTGGGAGTCTGCATCCATTGCTGCCGCCCATGAAATGAGGAGAGACAGAATCCTAACCAAGCAATTAAGGAAAAGGTCAGGCTGTCTATTCTCCTATTCCACTCAGGGGGAGAGCGGCAGTCTCGTACACACACACGCACACACATGCACACACACACACAAAGTTTCATTAGTGAACAGATTGAGTTTGCTCTGTCAATAAAGCCAGTCTCTGGCCTATCGTTCATAATCTCAGAGCTACATTCAGAGCAGGTAGGGGAGGGAAAGGAGGACAGAGTACTCTATTCTATTCTACTCTATTCTACTGTACTCTACTCTATTCTATTCTACTCTACTCTACTCTATTCTACTATATACTATTATATTTTATTCTACTGTACTCTGCTCTATTCTATTCTACTCTATTCTATTATATTCTACTCTACTCTATTCTACTATATTATATTATATTATATTCTACTCTACTCTACTCTATTATATGGTGTTCTACTCTATTCTATTCTACTGTACTCTATTCTATCCTACTATCTTCTATTCTATTCTACTCTATTCTATTCTACTATATTCTATTATATTATATTCTACTGTGCTCTACTCTATTCTACTTTATTCTATTCCACGCTACTCAACTCTACTCTACTCTATTCTACAATATTGCATTCTATTCTACTCTATTATACAATAGTGTATTCTACTGTACTCTTCTCTATTCTACTCTATTCTACTCGATTCTATTCTATTCTATTCTACTCTATTCTTTTCTACTATATTATATTCTACTGTACTCTACTCTTATATGCTGTTCTACTCTATTCTATTCTACTGTACTCTATTCTATTCTACTATATTCTATTCTATTCTACTCTATTATATTCTACTATATTATATTCTACTGTGCTCTACTCTATTCGACTTTATTCTATTCTACTGTACTCTACTCTATTATACAATATTGTATTCTATTCTACTGTACTCTACTCTATTCTACAATATTGTATTTTATTCTACTGTGCTCTACTCTATTCTACTCTACTCTACCCTAAACTCGACTTGGTGATTTCTCAAAGAATGGCTAACAAATGGCCAGGGAACAACTGAATTCAAAATTGATCAAATATTTTGTTTCCACCCATCTACACACAAAAACTCATAATGACAACATGTAGAAATGTTTGCAAATGTATTGAAAATGAAATACAGAAACATCTCATTTACATAATTATTCACACCCCTGAGTTAATACATGTTAGAATCACATTTGGCAGCGATTACAGCTTTGGGTCTTTCTGGGTAAGTCTCTAAGAGCTGTCCACAACTGGATTGTACAATATTTGCCCATTATTCATTTAAACAAATGTTAAGCTCTGTCAAATTGGTTGTTGATCATTACTATGCAACCATTTTCAAGTATTGCTATAGATTTTCAAGCAGATGTAAGTCAAAAGTGTAACTTGGCCACTCAGGAACAGTCACTGTTTTCTTGGTAAGCAGGTAGCCTAGTGGGCGGCAGGTAGCCTAGTGGTTTGAGTGTTGGGCCATTAACTAAAAGGTTGCTAGATCAACTCAATATTAGGAAGGTGTGCCAAATGTTTGGTGTACTCAGTGTATTTTAACTAACAATCATCAAATGAAAAGCTACATATTCTGGGAGTATTTAAAATGCCAAAAACAATTCATTTATAGATATTGTTATTATATTTGAAAAAAGAACACAGCAGTAGCCATGGCAAAATGCATAAAATTGAAGGAAATTTGCTTAAAGAATGCAAAAATGTCTCTATACCGGCAAGATGGGGGCCTTTAAAATGTTCTCAAAAAATCGGCCGCGCCATTGGGCCGACTGCGCCCCATGCCATGCCCACTGTCACAACCACCACCTAAGGCTCTTTTGGATCCAGAAGAAAACCTGTGTGTGTGTGTGTGTGTGTGTGTGTGTGTGTGTGTGTGTGTGTGTGTGTGTGTGTGTGTGTGTGTGTGTGTGTGTGTGTGTGTGTGTGTGTGTGTGTGTGTGTGTGTGTATGGTGATTGTCCCCCTAGTCAGTCCTCCGTGTTTCCCCCTGATATGAGACGAGCCAGGAGCCCAGCAGCACACACACCTAAACCCCCTGACCCAGTTAGAGAGAGAGAGAGAGAGAGAGAGAGAGAGAGAGAGAGAGAGAGAGAGAGAGAGAGAGAGAGAGAGAGAGAGAGAGAGAGAGAGAGAGAGAGAGAGAGAGAGAGAGAGAGAGGGTGAATATTTCTCTGGGCTGCAATGTTTGTACTAATGGGTTTTGCATGGTTCCTCTCTTTCCAAAAATCGAAATGGCGTCTCTTACACATTAAAGGACATGCACACACAAACACACACACACACACACACACACACACACACACACACACACACACACACACACACACACACACACACACACACACTGTACCGTGTTTATTAGCCACATGATTTAGTCATGAAGCTCCTCGTCACTAACACACAACCCCCCAAGCCCACTCCACTCAAACACACAAGTTGAACACACACATACGCTCTTCTCCATCCTCTCTGAAAGTGTCCCTCATATGGTTTTTGGAACAGATTCGAGCCACCAAGCCCAATCCTTGGAAACTATTCAGTGTGTGAAGTTTAAGTGAGTTCCGGTCTGGTGCCGTTACAGGTGGCCACTCCCTGTTTTTATGCAGTGAGAAATGAAGGGAAAGAGAAAGAGTAATCCATCTCTTTTTTTTGGTCACACTCACCTGCTTCCTAGCACGAAAACAGAATGAGAGCAGATTGATCATTGAAATGGATTGCACCATCAGGGAAGCAGCAGCCACACTAACACACACACACACACACACACACACACACACACACACACACACACACACACACACACACACACACACACACACACACACACACACACACACACACACACACACACACACACACACACACACACACACAGACACACACACACACACACACACACACAGTTTATGGAAGGCCAGATAAGCACAATCAATGTCAGGCAATTATCTTCCCTCCTCTAAGTGATTAGCTTATCTACTTATTCCTCTTGGCTTTGTTTATTTGATTGTCTCACCAGATATCTTTCTATTGAACGCGTCTGCAACCAAAGCCACGGTAAATGTTGGTCTCGCTATCTCCGCTTGATGAAGTAGCCCTGTTGTTCTGTTTATATTGTTAACACGTGTTGCTTACCGATAAACAGCTTGATTAATCAACCCCGCCGGACTTTATTTTAGAGTCAAACTGAGCATCTGTGTCCTCCAGAAGTTAACAATGTAGTGCCCATACCGTATCATACCGTACCCTCCTCTCTGACCTTGTACTCTACCCTATCTTACTTTTAACTGCACCTTGACCTCACCTACCTCGATCCCTAGTGCCTTAACCCTACACTAACCTATTCAACTCAATCCAAGTTATGGAAACCAATTGACAGCGGACGCCCTATTATTCTGAATACAGTCATGTGTGTTACTTTGTATTCGGTGGAATGGAACAAGCTTCAGTGCTCTCTGTCCTGAGGATCTCTGGGTTTATTGTAGAAGACATCGTCTACAGCTCCTGGCCAAGGAGCCTGCATGGCTGTGCGGATTCTCTCTGTTGCTGTTGAGGGTGGTTATTTAGTCATTCCTTCCACAGTAGCTAGTGGTGTATTGGGCTCTGACTGTGTCTGGGGCCGGAGGTGTGAGGGGGTGGAGAAGAGCTATTGGGGATTGGGGCTATGTGTTCTCCATACTAAACCATTTCCCCCAGTCTGAGAGCGAGAGCGAGAGAGAGAGAGAGAGAGAGAGATGTTGCCCTCTCAACCTCTCTCTCTGCACTTATTTGCCCTCCTTGCTCAAGGCGTTTCATATAACAAGTCTGGTCTCTGCCGGTATTACTCCCCCTCTCTCTCTCCTTCTTCTCCCCCCCGCTCTCTCTCCTGATATTACCTTGGTTTCTCGCCTGCTAATTCCGAGTGAATGCAGCTTTGACCCTCCCTCTCTCTATTTGAGTCACCCAGGGCAGAGAGAAAGAGAGGGAGAGAAAGAGGGGGAGAGAGAATGAGAAAGAGAAGCAGCAGAAAGAGTTGTATGAATAATGTATTGTAACAGAGGACCTGTGTTATATGAATATGAATGTCTGGCTCCATCCGATCCCCTGCAGTCTCTCAGTTTGATAGAACCCGCATACTTACACCACCATCTCACATGTGCTTGGAATGATAACTTACTAAATAAAGCTAAGGGTAACAGGAATGATAATTTACTATAGTACAGCCAGTGTGTATTGCTTAAGGACTAATTATACTATAGTATGGAGAGTGTTGGCATTGTGTAAAAGTTATACAACTGATCATTTACTATAGACAGCGTGTATGGGTTATAAACGTGGAATGGGAACTTTATCTTGGGCATGTGATATGGTGTGATATGACATGTGAAATGAAGTGTGATTTGACATGTGATATGATGTGTGCTATTTTATTTTATTTATTTAACCAGGTAGGCTAAATAAAGTTCTCATTTACAATTGCGACCTGGCCAAGATAAAGCAAAGCAGTTCGACACATACAACGACACAGAGTTACACATGGAGTAAAACACACATACATAGTCAATAATACAGTAGAAACAAGTCTATATACAATGTGAGCAAATGAGGTGAGAAGGGAGGTAAAGGCAAAAAAGGCCATGGTGGCAAAGTAAATACAATATAGCAAGTAAAACACTGGAATGGTAGATTTGCAGTGGAAGAATGTGCAAAGTAGAAATAAAAATAATGGGGTGCAAAGGAGCAAAATAAATAAATAAATAAAATAACATAAATACAGTAGGGAAAGAGGTAGTTGTTTGGGCTAAATTATAGGTGGGCTATGGACAGGTGCAGTAATATGTGAGCTGCTCTGACAGCTGGTGCTTAAAGCTAGTGAGGGAGATAAGTGTTTCCAGTTTCAGAGATTTTTGTAGTTCGTTCCAGTCATTGGCAGCAGAGAACTGGAAGGAGAGGCGGCCAAAGAAAGAATTGGTTTTGGGGGTGACCAGAGAGATATACCTGCTGGAGTGCGTGCTACAGGTGGGTGATGCTATGGTGACCAGAGAGCTGAGATAAAGGGGGACTTTACCTAGCAGGGTCTTGTAGATGACATGGAGCCAGTGGGTTTGGCGACGAGTATGAAGCCAGCCAACGAGAGCGTACAGGTCGCTATGGTGGGTAGTATATTGGGCTTTGGTGACAAAACGGATGGCACTGTGATAGACTGCATCCAACTTGTTGAGTAGGGTATTGGAGGCTATTTTGTAAATGACATCGCTGATGTCGAGGATTGGAAATAGGAAGCCAATTCTAGATTTAACTTTGGATTGGAGATGTTTGATGTGGGTCTGGAAGGAGAGTTTACAGTCTAACCAGACACCTAGGTATTTGTAGTTGTCTACGTATTCTAAGTCAGAGCCGTCCAGAGTAGTAATGTTGGACAGGCGGGCAGGTGCAGGCAGCGATCGGTTGAAGAGCATGCATTTAGTTTTACTTGTATGTAAGAGCAATTGGAGAACACGGAAGGAGAGTTGTATGGCATTGAAGCTTGCCTGGAGGGTTGTTAACACAGTGTCCAAAGAAGGGCCAGAAGTATACAGAATGGTGTTGTCTGCGTAGAGGTGGATCAGAGACTCACCAGCAGCAAGAGCGACATCATTGATGTTTACAGAGAAGAGAGTCGGTCCAAGAATTGAACCCTGTGGCACCCCCATAGAGACTGCCAGAGGTCCGGACAACAGACCCTCCGATTTGACACACTGAACTCTATCAGAGAAGTAGCTGGTGAACCAGGCGAGGCAATCATTTGAGAAACCAAGGCTGTCGAGTCTGCCGATGAGGATGTGGTGATTGACAGAGTCGAAAGCCTTGGCCAGGTCGATGAATGCGGCTGCACAGTAATGTTTCTAATTAATGGCGGTTAAGATATCGTTTAGGACCTTGAGCGTGGCTGAGGTGCACCCATGACCAGCTCTGAAACCATTGCATAGCAGAGAGGGTATGGTGAGATTCGAATGGTCGGTAATCTGTTTGTTGACTTGGCATTTCGAAGACCTTAGAAAGGCACGGTAGGATAGATATAGGTCTGTAGCAGTTTGGGTCAAGAGTGTCCCCCCCTTTGAAGAGGGGGATGACCGCAGCTGCTTTCCAATCTTTGGGAATCTCAGACGACACGAAAGAGAGGTGGCAACAATTTCGGCAGATAATTTTAGAAAGAAAGGGTCCAGATTGTCTAGCCCGGCTGATTTGTAGGGGTTGAGATTTTGCAGCTCTTTCAGAACATCAGCTGACTGGATTTGGGAGTGACATATGATATGACAGAATTCTGTGTCTGATCATCCTACTGTACTCCTGAGACTTTGTAAACAGGCCTTTACTCTGGAAAATGTCTCTGGGTCCAGGCCCCTAGCCAGGGGCCACAAGAAGGAGGGTAGAAGTAGGGGTGCTGAATATTTTGTTTTCTAATGTAAAGAAAATATAACTATTTTTTTTCCAGTCCTTTTCTAGTCCTGTAATAGCACACCAATATAGTCTTCTGTAGCACGGGTGAAAAAATTGCAGCACCCCCACCCCCAAAAGTTTTCCTGCAGCTATGGCCCTGTTAGTCGTGTTCGGGTCCCAGCCCCATTGCTAGTGACATCTCTCCAGTCACAGGGGAGCCATGGTGAGTCAGGGCAGGCAGGCAGGAGCTGCTGATTACAATATGTTTGTTACTCTGTCTGCCAACTGCTGAGCTCTTATTAAACACACACACTGTGTTTTCCGCGCTGCCTGTGAAATGCAGCGCTCTTATTAAACACACACACACACACACACTGCAGAGCTCTTATTAAAAATGTATCTGCAAGCTGTTTTGTGTCGCTGCTTCGCTGAGGAATTCATTACCTCTTCGCCTCGCGCCACTGTGTCACACACAACCCTGAAAGACAACCCCGACCCGTCGAATAAAACAACACATTTCCGTTTAGAATGTTTGAGATGCAAACAAACACTCCAGCGGGAGAAGAAAGAGAGGGAGGAGAGGAAGAAGAGGGAGGAGAGGAAGGAGAAGAGACGGAATGGTTGTCTCCCTCAGGTTTTCACTCTGTTTGATCCCTACAACAGCAGAGGGCAGGGTGACTCTCTTTCACTCATCCACTGTCTTTCCCTCTATACCCTTTTCTCTCTCTCTCTCTCTCTCTCTCTCTCTCTCTCTCTCTCTCTCTCTCTCTTTCTCTCTCTCTCTCTCTCTCCCTGTGGTTGATCTGTGATGTTGATGATCAGGTAATACAAATTATGGGTCGACAGCATCACTCAGAAATCAATGTTCTGTACGCACATAACCCCTCACACCACACATACACACACATGCATACCCACCTCATACAGGGCCTTCAGAGAGTATTTACACCTCTTGACTTATTTTACACTTTGTTGTGTTACAGCCTGAATTCAAAATGAATTCAATAGAAACATGTCTCACTCATTTACACCCAATACCCTCTAATGACAAAGGGAAAAAAATGTTTTTTGAAATGTTTTCATATGTATTGAAAATAAAATAGAGAACTATCTTATTTACATAACTATTCGCACCCCTGAGCCAATACTTTGTACGAGCACCTTTTGGCAGCAATTACAGCTGTGAGTCCTTCTGTGGACGTACATAATAGCTTTCAAATTGTCCCCCAAAAAATTGTCAAAATGGTTGTTGATCATTGCTAGACAACCATTTTCAGGTATTGCTATACATTTTCAAGTAGATGTAAGTCAAAAATGTAACTCGGTCACTCAGGGACATTCACAGTCTTCTTGGTAAGCAACTCCAGTTGCGAGAAGAATTTTGCTAATTTATAAAACCAAAAAACTGAAATACCATATTTACATAAGTATTCAGACCCTTTATTCAGTACTTTGTTGAAGAACCTTTGGCAGAGATTACAGCATCGAGTCTTCTTGGGTATGACGGTACGAGCTTGGCACACCTGTAATTGGGGAGTTTCTCTGTTTCTTTGAAGATCCTCTCAAGCTCTGTCATGTTTAACGGGGAGCATCGCTGCACAGCTTCAAGTCCAGGCTCTGGCTGGGACACAAGGACATTCAGAGACTTGTGACGAAGCCACTCCTGCATTGTCTTGGCTGTGTGCTTAGGGTCGTTGTCCAGTTGGAAAGTGAACCTTTGCCCCAGTCTGAGGTCCTGAGCGCAATGGAGCAGGTTTTCATCAAGGGTCTCTCTGTACTTTGCTCCGTTCATCTTTCCCTCGATCCTGACTAGTCTCCCAGTCCCTGCCGCTGAAAAACATCCCTACAGGAGGATTCTGCCACCACCATGCTTAACAGTAGGTATGGTGCCAGGTTTCCTCCAGACGTGATGCTTGACATTCAGGCCAAAGAGTTCAATATTGGTTTCATCAGACCAGAGAATCTTGTTTCTCATGGTCTGAGAGTCTTTAGTTGCCTTTTGGCAAACTCCAAGCGGGCTGTCATGTGCCTTTTACTGAGGAGTGGCTTCCGTCTAGCCACTCTGCTATAAAGGCCTGATTGGTGGAGTGCTGCAGAGATGGCTGTCCTTCTCCCATCTCCACAAAGGAACTCTGTTACCATCGGCCATCGGATTCTTGGTCACCTCCCTCAACAAGGCCCTTCTCCCCCGATTGCTCGGTTTGGCCTGGTGGCCAGCTCTAGGAAGAGTCTTGGTGGTTCCAAACGTCTTACATTTAAGAATGATGGAGGCCACTGTATTTTTCGGGACCTTCAATGCTGCCAAAATGTTTTGGTATCCTTCCCTGGATCTGTGCCTCGACACAATCCTGTCTCAGACATCTACTGACAATTCCTTCGACCTCATGGCTTGGTTTTTGCTCTGACATACACTGTCAACTGTGGGACCTTATATAGACAGGTGTGTGCCTTTCCAAATCATTTCCAATCAATTTAATGTACCACAGATAGACTCCAATCAGGTTGTAGAACCATATTAAGGGTGATCAATGGAAACAGGATGCACCTGAGTTTGAGTCTCACAGCAAAGCGTCTGAATAGTTATTTAAATATGGTATTTATTTATGAATGTATTGCTTTGGAATTATGGGGTTGATATTTTATTATGTTATGGTATTGTTGATAGATTGCTGAGGATTTTTTCAAATTTAATCCGTTTTAGAATAAGGCTGTAAAGTAACGTGAGTACTTTTTGAAGGCACTGTATATTTGACCTTGTGTTTTAGTTTATTGTCCTTCTGAAAGGTGAACTAGGTTTTCTTCTAGGTTTTTGCCTGTGCTTAGCTCAATTCCATTTCTTTTTTATCCTGAAAAACTCCTTAACGATTAAGAAAAAAAATTCATGAAAAATCCCTTAACGATTTACAAGCATACCCATGACATGATGCAGCCGACACTATGCTTGAAAATATTGAGACTGGTACTCAGTAATATGTTGTATAGGATTTTCCCCAAACATAACTTTGTATTCAGGACAAAAAGTCAATCACCTTTTGCAGTATTACTTTAGTGCCTTGTTGCAAACAGGATGCATGTTTTGGAATATGTTTTATTATGTACAGGTTTCCTTTTTTTTACTCTATCATTTAGGTTAGTATCGTGGAGTAACTACAATGTTGTTGATCTGTTCTCAGTTGTCTCCTAGGGTTTCCTTCCTCTCCGGCAACTGAGTTAGGAAGGACACCTGTATCTTTGTAGTGACTGGGTGTATTGATGCACCATCCAAAGTGTAATTAATCACTTTTCAATGCTCAAAGGGATATTCAATAGATGCCCTTCTTTGCGAGGCATTGGAAAACCTCTCTGGTCTTTGTGGTTGAATCTGTGTTTGAAATTCACTGCTCGACTGAGGGAAATGTGTGGGGTACAGAGAGGACGTAGTCTTTCAAAAATCATGTTAAACACCATTATTGCAACATAATAAGTCCATACAACTTATTATGTGATACGTTCTTACTCCTGGACTTATTTGGGCTTGCCATAACAAAGGGGTTGAATATTTATTCACAAAACATTTAAGATTACACATTTTAATTAATAAAAAAATAAAAACATCATTCCACTTTGACATTATGGGGTATTGTGTGTAGGCCAAATCTCAATGTAATCCATTTTAAATTCCGGCTGTAGCACAACAAAATGTGGAAAGCGTCAAGGGGTGTAAACACTTTCTGAAGGCACTGTATGTCCATCAAATACAGACGCAATGTCTCTCATAACATTCTGCAAAAAACTGCACAATCACACACACACATACTTGCATAAAACACACACACACACACACACACACACACACACACACACACACACACACACACACACACACACACACACACACACACACACACACACACACACACACACACACACACACACACACACACACACATACAATATCCGCCAAGCAGAGCCATTTGAATGAAACAACAAAAGGCTCTGCTTTAAAGCTCATTACCCAATCCAGTGAGCAGAGACAAATCCTATTTTGACATTGAGCTGTGTGTGTGTTTGTGTGTGTGTGTGTGTGTGTGTGTGTGTGTGTGTGTGTGTGTGTGTGTGTGTGTGTGTATGTGTTTGTGTGTGTCATTTTGCCCACGTTTTTAGTATTCAGCAGCTTTTTCTACTTCTCTGCTCTCATAGATGACTAACATACGTAGTACATCCAGTACATTGACATCCGCTCCGAGGCTGTTGGAGATTCAAGACTGAAAGTGGATGCGATAGAGCTACAGCTACAGACACGATTGAAAAGTAGTACATCTTTTCCATTTTACAATGTCTTGAGAACAGGTAAAAACGTGATACACTGGGTATAATTCTTGTTCTAATGTTATAGCTACAGTGAATTTCTCCGTCTTAAAAAAACGATTAGATAGCAATCTGACGTTAGCTAGCAAGCTAATTTGGTACATTAACTTGTGTAAAATGCAGTGGAAGACCATGCATTTTGACAATCATAGCTCTGCATTTACAGAATATTACTTTGGCATGCATTAGTAGTCCTTTGTCCCTTGGACAATACTACTGTACTGGATATGGCCCATCATTGGTATGGCTCCTTGCCTTGGATTCTCAAGAGATATGGTATTCCTTAGCTAGCTAGCTATCTACCTACACTCTTAGAAAAAAGGGTTCCAAAAGGGTTCGTCTGCTGTCCCCATAGGAGAACCCTTTTTGGTTCCAGGTAGAACCCTTTGGGGAAAGGGTTCTACATGGAATCCAATAAGTTTCTACCTGGAACCAAAAGGGTTCTACCTGGAGCCAAAAATGGTTCCTCAAAGGGTTCTCATATGGGGACAGCCGAAGAACCCTTTTAGGTTCTAGATAACACCTTTTTTTCCCCTAAGAGTGCAGTCAGACTAGCAAACGTTTTTACCTGTTAATTTGGTATGAGGATGTGGTAGCCAAAACATAAGACGACACCATTGAATCATTGCAAATTCCTAACAGTGTCGTGTTTTTTGTTGTTGTAAGACTCCAGTTTTGAAGAGCCGCGCCGTGGGCAGAGGAGATAGAGGTAGGGGCACAGGCAAGGCTGCAGAAAGAATAGGAGAGGAAGACCTTGAGGGCTGCTAAGAAAACTGCACAAGACCGCTGCATACTTCGACCCAGAGACTCCTGCACTTTACAACACACGCCTGCTGCCTTTTCACCATTGTACGATTCTATTTATTTACTACCAAGTATGTGAACACTTTCGACGACTACACTGCTTTCTTCTTCCATGTCCCACGGTCTTCTTAATGATTTTTCCCCATGGCCTGGGTGATATCAGTTCAGTACTTTATCCTTATTCTTTGCTACTGAGGTTACAGTGACGACCTTGTGTGTTCTTGTTTATCGCCCTAATAAACCTTTATTTGACCTGATCTGTGTAATCGAACCGACTTGTTTTGTACTGTCTTCAGGGTAGTCTTCCTGCATATATACCCTCTTGCAGGAAACCTTCGGGGGCGTAAATATCCACGAAGAAAGTTTAGTCAATGAATCTAAAACATTTTGAAAAGTACAACGATGTCTAAATGCCAAAGTGCACAAACATTGTTTCTCACAAGTTTATTGATGCCCACACAAACTTCCTTATTTACATAGGATTTATATGCTTGGTTGTAGACCCCTTTATTTCAACAACACTTCTGAGTACTCTGTATGTTTTTACAATTCCCAAGAGCCACCAAGTCTGACAACAATTGGGAAAGCTGAAGTCCTTTCCCGCTCAAAGGTTTGCTTACCGCATCCCGTGGTGACGTCTCCTCAAAGTTATAGCAGCTCAAGCTGTTGTTGGTGGTAATAAAAAAGTAAAAAGGTAGTCTTGTTATGTCGACTTATTATGTAGCTGTAAGATAAAATTATATTATGTCTATAGAATGTCATTACTCTAAATGCCAAAGTGCACAAACATTGTTTCTCACAAGTTTATTGATGCCCACACAAACTTCCTTATTTACATAGGATTTATATGCTTGGTTGTAGACCCCTTTATTTCAACAACACTTCTGAGTACTCTGTATGTTTTTACAATTCCCAAGAGCCACCAAGTCTGACAACAATTGGGAAAGCTGAAGTCCTTTCCCGCTCAAAGGTTTGCTTACCGCATCCCGTGGTGACGTCTCCTCAAAGTTATAGCAGCTCAAGCTGTTGTTGGTGGTAATAAAAAAGTAAAAAGGTAGTCTTGTTATGTCGACTTATTATGTAGCTGTAAGATAAAATTATATTATGTCTATAGAATGTCATTACTACCAGTGCAGAACTGTAGTGCTGACCTATGTTGAATGTATAACAGTAATAACATGTATTAAATTGTAATGAGTTACAATAATGGACATTTTTTCATTTTACATCATACAAATCTTTTTAACAACCGAGAGGATGACGAAGACTTACATCTTGTTGCCCTCCGCATTCTTCAAGGCCTGGAGAAGAGAAAGCAAAACGCTTACAGGCGTACATGTGTTACGCTTGTTGATGGAAGGATCGGACCAAGGTGCAGCGTGGCGTACATCTTTCTTTATTCAATGCCCCCCAGAATTTTTTTTTTTACAAACGAAACGTTAAGTTTAGTAGGGCTAAACAGCACAGTACCAAAACAAGATCCCACAAACTACAGGTGGCAAAAAGCTGCCTAAGTATGATCCCCAATCAGATACAACGATAGACAGCTGCCTCTGATTGGGAACCATACCTGGCCAACAAAGAAATAGAAAACATAGATTGCCCTAGTTACACCCTGACCTAACAAAAATAGAGAATAAAAGGTCTCTCTAAGGTCAGGGCGTGACAACATGAGTATGTGGTTGACTCCAGCTCAGATGTACTGTAGACCTAGATAGACAACAAATCGAACATGCTCCATCAATCTCAATCCTAATCTGGAATAAGGTTTTACCATTTGACAACTATGACAGAATTGCCCTTGATGACCATCAATCTTAGATTTCCAGGGTAAATACATTCAGTTTAGGATCAAGGTAGTTAGTCTTTTTTGCATCATCGGAGAAGGAGGCTATTAGTCAGAATAAATGTTTCCAGTCATTCAATATAATATTATGTTACAGTCTTATACTCAAAACAAGTGTCGTTTTTGAGCTAGGGCTGTACATCTCAGCCAGACAGCTCAAACGGGGGGGAAAACATAGTAATATATCTGTGTGTAGTAGGACACTCTATTGGGAGAGTGTGTCATCAATGCTCAAAGTCAATTCTGGGTAGTTAGTTTATTCTAGGTAGTCAGTTTTCCTAAACAGTTTAGATGCATACTGTAGATGCCTCGTGTTAGAAGATGTCCACTTTATTGTTAGGTCATTTCTTGGCCAGCTAGGGGAAATACAATGACAGGACAGACTGTTGTCCTCTCTAACGTTTTTGCTTACTGATCTGATTCAGCCTCACCCGACAACGGTGAGTCTGGAAAAACAACCCTTGGTGGGTGTTGATGTCGATTGATCCCTTCATAACTGAAAAAGCAGCAATATTTTTGTGTTCCAAGGAATTTTCTAACTATAGCTTTGTCGTCAAATAATGATCATGGCTATTCCGTGCCATTACAGTAGTGTGAAGTGAAGCGGCTACAATAGCGAGCTAATGAGATGCTCTCAGATCACAGACATACGAAATATAACAGGAGGTCAATGATACATAGTCATAGCTTGTTACAACTAAATAGCAAAGCAACATTTTATACAAATGAAACAAACCAATGGCACAGTCCGCTAGCTAACAACAAGTTATCCATAGTAGCTGTAACACTCACATGTTTACAATTACATTTAAAAAATGACATATTACTTTATATCTCGAAAATTTGCATTAGCTAGCTATGTCTTGCCTTTTCGGCAGAAAAATTACTTGGCCGGTTTTGAATCCCTTGGCGATCCCTCTCCAGTTTGTGAGCGCCAATCCGAGGTTCACTCTCTGTTCACTCTTCAAAGTTCCCTGTTTCTTTGGTTTATATGGAAGAACTGCTGGGACATGTCATTTGCTCCCTGCATTTGCCATATCTTGCCTCGAGCGAAGTATGGACATAGATGTCCCACTTCAATTCTGTCTCTGGGAGAATCTCAATTGCATACTCCTCGTGTCCTCACCTCATCGCCTTCTCAAAACCCAGTTATTGGAGAAGATCAGAGGGGAGGGACTTCCTCAATTCTCATCAAATGGGTTTTGAGAAGGAGACAAGGGGAAAGGAAAGAAGATGCTAGGAGTGTGCAATTGAGATCTTCCCCCTGTCTCAGTCTGAGCCAATGAGCTCGTGGTGGAAACTCGTCATTCATTATGCTCAATATTAAATCTGGCGGGAACATCTGTCCCGACAGGGAAATCAAATACAGCTGGAGGGTAAATATTGTTACTGTTGAATCACATTGGATGACGACTAGTGACTTATTAGAGCTTTTGAATATATACAATACATATACAAAATAGAAAAAGTTACATATTGTACCTTTAAATTGATTGAAATTCCTATCTTTCCCTCATGGCTTTGCCGAATGTCCTTGAAACTCTGTGAAGAGAAAGAGTGGAGGAGAGGAGGGTGTATGAGAGAGATGAACAGATGCAATCAAAGACTCTCCTTCACTTTGAGAAAAAGCTTCCATTTGATGTATCACTCTGTCCAATACAGTGCTTTAACTCCAGCTGAAGTAAGTGAAGTGTAGTCAATAAGAACAAAAAGGATGGCGACTGATTGAAGCTGCTTTATTTTGGCAATACTATTCTCTACGGCTCTGTTCTGCAGCTTTATAACTTTTCCTGCGGAAAGTTTAGTGTGTGTGTTTCTCTATGTGTATGTGTGTGTTTACAGTATGTGTGCGTGTGTGTGTGTTTGTGATCGTTCTCACAAGTGTGTGTGTTTGTGAGAGCGAGATTAGCAGGGGTAATGAGTGTGTGACAGTATGACAGAGCGGTAGCATCTGTGGCTCTGGGACAGTGACTGATCGTCGGTCTCTGTGGTGTAACAGGACCGATGGCTGATAAATGACCAGGCTCACACGGCATTATCTACATGTTGTTACACACACACACGCGCGCGCGCGCACACACTCTCGTCGTTGTTGGTAATCAAGCTTACCACTGTAGTGTCGTCCGCAAACTTGATGATTGAGTTGGAGGCGTGCATGGCCACGCAGTCGTGGGTGAACAGGGAGTGCAGGAGAGGGCTCAGAACGCACCCTTGTGGGGCCCCAGTGTTGAGGATCAGCGGGGTGGAGATGATGTTACCTACCCTCACCACCTGGGGGTGGCCCGTCAGGAAGTCCAGTACCCAGTTGCACAGGGCGGGGTCGAGACCCAGGGTCTCGAGCTTGATGACGAGTTTGGAGGGTACTATGGTGTTAAATGCTGAGCTGTAGTCGATGAACAGCATTCTCACATAGGTATTCCTCTTGTTCAGATGGGTTAGGGCAGTGTGCAGTGTGGTTGAGATTGCGTCGTCTGTGGACCTTTTGGGGCGGTAAGCAAATTGGAGTGGGTCTAGGGTGTCAGGTAGGGGGGAGGTGATATGGTCCTTGACTAGTCTGTCAAAGCACTTCATGATGAGGGAAGTGAGTGCTACGGAGCGGTAGTCGTTTAGCTCAGTTACCTTAGCTTTCTTGGGAACAGGAACAATGGTGGCCCTCTTGAAGCATGTGGGAACAGCAGACTGGGATAAAGATTGATTGAATATGTCCGTAAACACACCAGCCATCTGGTCTGCGTATGCTCTGAGGACGCGGCTGGGGATGCCGTCTGGGCCTGCAGCCTTGCGAGGGTTAACACGTTTAAATGTTTTACTCTGCTGCAGTGAAGGAGAGTCTGCAAGTTTTGGTAGCGGGCCGTGTCAGTGGCACTGTATTGTCCTCAAAGCGAGCAAAAAAGTTAGTATTTAGTCTGTCTGGGAGCAAGACATCCTGGTCCACGACGGGCTGGTCTTTTTGTAATCCGTGATTGACTGTAGACCCTGCCACATACCTCTTGTGTCTGAGCCGTTGAATTGCAACTCTACTTTGTCTCTATACTGATGCTTAGCTTGTTTGATTGCCTTGCGGAGGGAATAGCTACACTGTTTGTATTCGGTCATGTTTCCGGTCACCTTGCCCTGGTTAAAAGCAATGGTTCGCACTTTCAGTTTCGCGCGAATGCTGCCATCAATCCACGATTTCTGGTTTGGGAATGTTTTAATCGTTGCTGTGGGTATAACATCTTCAACGCACGTTCTAATGAACTCGCTCACCGAATCAGCGTATTTGTCAATGGTGTTGTTGGACGCAATGCGGAACATATCCCAATCCAAGTGATCGAAGTAGTCTTGAAGCGTGGAATCAGATTGGTCGGACCAGCATTGAACAGACCTGAGCGCGGGAGCTTCTTCTTTAAGTCTCTGTCTGTAGGCTGGAAGCAACAAAATGGAATCGTGGTCAGCGGAAGTTAGAATAACAACGATCCATGGATTTAGCAGCCCTGGTTGCGCAATCGATATACTGATACATGGAGGAGGTGAGGGCCCTCGGAGTGTGGAGTGTGGTGTCAGGAAAATAACCTCACACTCAACGTCAACAAAACAAATGGGATGATCGTGGACTTCAGGAAACAGCAGAGGGAGCACCCCCCTATCCACATCGAAGGGACAGTAGTGGAGAGGGTAATAACTTTTAAGTTCCTCCAAACACATCACGGACAAACTGAATTGGTCCACCCACACAGACAGCGTTGTGAAGAAGACGCAGCAGCGCCTCTTCCACCTCAGTAGGCTGAAGAAATTTGGCTCTCACAAACTTCTACAGATGCACAATCGAGAGCATCCTGTCGGGCTGTATCACCGCCTGATATGGCAACTGTTCCGCCCACAACCGCAAGGCTCTCCAGAGGGTAGTGAGGTCTGCACAATGCATCACCGGGGGCAAACTACCTGCCCTCCAGGACACCTACACCACCCGATGTCACAGGAAGGCCATAAAGATCATCAAGGACAACAACCACCCGAGCCACTGCCTGTTCACCCCGCTATCATCCAGAAGGCGAGATCAGTACAGGTGCATCAAAGCAGGGACAGAGAGACTGAAAAACAGCTTCTATCTCAAGGCCATCAGACTGTTAAACAGCCACCACTAACATTGAGTGGCTGCTGCCAACATACTGACTCAACTCCAGCCACTTTAATAATGGAAATGGATGGAAATGGATGTAAAAAATGTATCACTAGCCACTTTAAACAATTCCACTTAATATACAGTTTACATACCCTACATTACTCATCTCATATGTATATGTATATACTGTACTCTATATCATCTACTGCATCTTTATGTAATACATGTATCACTAGCCACTTTAAACTATGCCACTTTGTTTACATACCCTACATTACTCATCTCATATGTAAATACTGTACTAGATACCATCTAATGCATCTTGCCTATGCCGTTTTGTACCATCACTCATTCATATATCTTTAAGTACATATTCTTTATGACTTTACACTTGTGTGTATAAGGTAGTAGTTGTGGAATTGTTAGGTTAGATTACTTGTTGGATATTACTGCATTGTCGAAACTAGAAGCACAAGCATTTCGCTACACTCGCAATAACATTTGCTAACCATGTGTATGTGACAAATAAAATTTGATTTGACTTGTGAAACATTTAAAAAGTTATCATTTTTAGATGAAACAGTACAAAATATACTCACGTCACCTAATAATTGATTAAAACACACTGTTTTGCAATGAAGGTCAACAGTAGCCTCAACAGCCCTCTGTAGGGTAGCACCATGGTGTAGCCAGAGGACAGCTAGCTTCCGTCCTCCTCTGGGTACATTGACTTGATTACAAAACCTAGGAGGCTCGTGGTTCTCACCCCCTTCCATAGGCTTACACAGTAATTATGACGACTTCCGGAGGACATCCTCCAACCTATCAGAGCTCTTGAAGCATTAACTGACACATTGTCCACCCAATCAAAGGATAAGAGAATGAATCTAGTACTGAAAGCATAAGCTACAGCTACCTAGCACTGCAGTGCATCAAATGTGGCGAGTAGTTGACTCAAAGAGAGCGAAAGACAATAGTTGAAGTTTTAAGCAAAGTCATTTCTTAAAAAATGAATGAGGAGAGAGAGAGAGTGCTAGCTATATTTTGTTGTATTTTTGATTTACTTTCAGTTACTCAGCTAGCTAGTTTAGCTTACTCAAACACCTGGCTCAAACAGAGGGATGCTATGTTACCTAGCTGGCTTTGGCTATCCAACACTGGAACTCTTCCAAGTCAAGGTAAGCTTTTTTTTGTATTAGTTTATTGCCACCGGGGCCTGCCGGTGTAACTGCTTGCTGACTGTACACTGTACTGCATGATTTTAGCGGGTTTATAATTAGTTAGTTCTAGTAGCTATGTTGACTATGACGTTAGCTAATATGGTGACAATGATGTAGGCTGTGTAGCGGTTAGTGTTTATGATGTGAAGGTTTCATCTAGTCACAGACAGCTGACATGTTGTAAACTGAAGCCCACAAGCAAAGGGAAAAGGTGAGAGAAGGAGAGCACGTATATGAGAGAAGGAATTTTACAACGATCTACGCAATCATGCTGTTTGTACGTGGCTGCTATGAAAGTGAACTGTGTTTCCGTGTGATCAGGGGTGCATTCATTCTGCCGATTCTGTTGAAAATAATTCCTTGAACAGAAGAAAACGGAACGAAATGGAGATAAACATGAATTTGTTCAATTGAAACTCCCGTTTGCAACTGTTGGACTAATGATTACACCCTAGATCAGCTAGATGCAGGCAAGAGTGTGCAAGGTGGTATTGAATGTGTCAATGTCTGTCAGCTTGATTACTCAAATTTCTCTTGATCTGTGCACCTACGTTGTAAACTTTCATTCATAGGCTAGGTTGTACCAACCTCATGATGGGTAAAAGGAAAATGTGGGTATCATGTAGTAGCCTCAACCGATGAATGTTACATTGAACTGGGTGAATGGAATATGATGGACAGTCATGCAATATGTCAATTTTTTCACCTCTGGATGAAAAGCGTGCCCAAAGTAAACGGCTTGCTACTCAGGCCCAGAAGCTAGGATATGCATATATATATATATATATATATATATATATATATATATATATATATATATATATATATATATATATATGCATATTGGTAGATTTGGATAGAAAACACTCTACTATAGTTTCCAAAACTGTTAAAATAATGTTTGTGAGTTTAACAGAACTGATTAGGCAGGCAAAAACCTGAGAAAAATCCATCCAGGAAGTAGGATTTATTTATTTTTGTAGTTTTCTATTCAATGCCATTACAGTATCCATTGGCTTAGGACTCAAATTGCAGTTCCTATGCCTTCCACTAGATGTCAACAGTCTTTATAAATTGTTTCAGGCTTGTATTCTGAAAAATGAGGGAGTAAGACCAGTCTGAATGACTGGACCCTAAAGTGTCACAAATCTTTTTCATGCGCGTCCAAGAGAGTGCCTTTCTTGTTTACCTTTTATATTGAGACGTTATTGTCCGGTTGAAATATTATCAATTATTTAGGCTAAAAACAACCTGAGGATTGAATATAAACATCATTTGACATGTTTCTATGAACTTTATGGATACAATTTGGATTTTTTTTTGTCTGCCTGTTGTGACTGCATTTGAGCCTGTGGATTACTGAAGAAAATGCGCAAACAAAATTGAGGTTTTTGGATATAAAGAGAGTCACAATCGAACAAAATGAACATTTATTGAGTAAATGAATGTCTTATGAGTGCAACCATATGAAGATCATCAAAGGTAAGTGATACATTTTATCTCTATTTCTGACTTGTGTAACTCTACTTGGCTGGTTACTGTTTTTAATGATTTGTCTGCTGGGCGATGTTCTCAAATAATCGCATGGTATGCTTTCACCGTAAAGCCTTTTTGAAATCTGATACCGTGGTTGGATTCACAAGAAGTTCATGTTTAATTTATTGACGCTACCAATACCTGTAGCGGGATAATTTTAGTCTGCAACCGCTGAATAGCATAGCGCAACAGTCAAATAATATTACTAGAAAATATTCATATTCATGAAATCACAAGTGCAAAATTTTGAAACACAGCTTAGCCTTTTGTTAATCACCCTGTCGTCTCAGATTTTGCAATGATGCTTTACAGCGAAAGCAATCCAAGCGTTTGTGTAAGTTTATCGATAGCCTAGCATACCATTATGTACACTCAGGAAGCTTGGTCACGAAAATCAGAAAAGCAATCAAATTAACCGTTTACCTTTGATGATCTTTGGATGTTTTCAATCACAAGACTCCCAGTTACACAGAAAATGTTCCTTTTGTTCCATAAAGATTATTGTTATACCCAAAATACCGATGTTTGTCGCGTTATGTTCAGACATCCACAGGAAAGAGAGGTCACGACAACGAAATTCCAAATAGTCTTCATAATGTCCACAGAAACATGTCAAACATTTTTTATAATCATTCCTCAGGTAGTTTTTATAATATATATTCGATAATATATCAACCGTGTGTAGCTTTTTCTTTTTTAGCGGGAGGAATAATGGCCACTTCACTCAATTGCGCACCATCTCACTCTGAGATTACCCACCTCTCCACTTACGCAATGTGATCCTTCACGCTCATTTTTCAAAATAAAAGCCTGAAACTATGTCTAAAGACTGTCGACACCTTAGGGAAGCCACAGAAAAAGGAATCTGGTTGATATCCCTTTAAATGGAGGACAGGCACGCATAGGAACACAGAGGTTTCAAAATAAGAGGCACTTCCTGATTGGATTATCCTCAGGCTTTCGCCTGCAATATCAGTTCTGTTATACTCACAGACAATATTTGTACAGTTTTGGAAACTTTAGAGTGTTTTCTATCCTAATCTGTCAATTATATGCATATTCTAGCATCTGGTCATGAGAAATAGACCGTTTACTTTGGAAACGTTATTTTTCCAAACATAAAAATAGTGCCCCCTAGTATCAAGAGGTTAAACATACAGTATGTATAACACTTTTATAATCAGTATTTCTGTTTTTGATTTGGCGCTCTGCAATTTCACTGGATGTTGGTCAGGTGGGACGCTACCATCCCACATACCCTAGAGAGGTTTTAAACAAACAAAGAGTTTGGTCTGCTTCATGTTTTAATTGTTGCATTGGAAAAATGATTGTGATACTGGTATCGCCACAGCCCTACACACATGCACACATGAACAAAAACATAGCACTCATACACGTGTTAGCCCACTGAACTAACTTCTTGGTATTAAGGGATCTTATGGGACTCCTGAGTGGCGCAGTGGTCTAAGACAGTCCATCTCAGTGCTAGAGGCGTCACTACAGACCTGGGTTTCATTCAAGGCTGTATCACAACCGTTTAGTGATTGGGAGTCCCATAGGGCGGCGCACAATGGGCCCACCTTCGTTCTGATTAGGTTTTGGCCGGGATAGGCTGTCATGGTAAAAAAGAACTTGTTCTTAACTGACGTGCCTAGTTCAATAAAATATACAGTGGGGCAAAAAAGTATTTAGTCAGCCACCAATTGTGCAAGTTCTCCCATTTAAAAAGATGAGAGAGGCCTGTAATTTTCATCATAGGTACACTTCAACTATGACAGACAAAATGAGAAAGAAAATCCAGAAAATCACATTGTAGGATTTTTTATGAATTTATTTGCAAATTATGGTGGAAAATAAGTATTTGGTCAATAACAAAAGTTTATCTCAATACTTTGTTATATACCCTTTGTTGGCAATGACAAGAAGTCAAACGTTTTCTGTAAGTCTTCACAAGGTTTTCACACACTGTTGCTGGTATTTTGGGCCATTCCTCCATGCCGATCTCCTCTAGAGCAGTGATGTTTGCTTGGGCAACACGGACTTTCAACTCCCTCCAAAGATTTTCTATGAGGTTGAGATCTGGAGACTGGCTAGGCCACTCCAGGACCTTGAGTGGCCAGGAAATGCTGCCCGGGCGGTGTGTTTGGGATCATTGTCATGCTGAAAGACCCAGCCACGTTTAATCTTCAATGCCCTTGCTGGTGGAAGGAGGTTTTCACTCAAAATCTCACGATACATGGCCCCATTCATTCTTTCCTTTACACGGATCAGTCGTCCTGGTCCCTTTGCAGAAAAACAGCCCCAAAGCATGATGTTTCCACCCCCATGCTTCACAGTAGGTATGGTGTTCTTTGGATGCAACTCAGCATTCTTTGTCCTCCAAACACGACGAGTTGAGGTTTTACCAAAAAGTTAGATTTTGGTTTCATCTGACCATATGACATTCTCCCAATCTTCTTTTGGATCATCCAAATGCTCTCTAGCAAACTTCAGACGGGCCTGGACATGTACTGGCTTAAGCAGGGGGACACGTCTGGCACTGCAGGATTTGAGTCCCTGGCGGCGTAGTGTGTTACTGATGGTAGGCTTTGTTACTTTGGTCCCAGCTCTCTGCAGGTCATTCACTAGGTCCCCCCGTGTGGTTCTGGGATGTTTGCTCACTGTTCTTGTGATCATTTTGACCCCACAGGGTGAGACCTTGCGTGGAGCCCCAGATCGAGGGAGATTGTCAATGGTCTTGTATGTCTTCCATTTCCTAATAATTGCTCCCACAGTTGATTTCTTCAAACCAAGCTGCTAACCTATTACAGATTCAGTCTTCCCAGCCTGGTGCAGGTCTACAATTTTGTTTCTGGTGTCCTTTGACAGCTCTTTGGTCTTGGCCATAGTGGAGTTTGGAGTGTGACTCTTTGAGGTTGTGGACAGGTGTCTTTTATACTGATAACAAGTTCAAACAGGTGCCATTAATACAGGTAACGAGTGACGGACAGAGGAGCCTCTTAAAGAAGAAGTTACAGGTCTGTGAGAGCCAGAAATCTTGCTTGTTTGTAGGTGACCAAATATTTATTTTCCACCATAATTTGCAAATAAATTCATAAAAAATCCTACAATGTTGTTTTCTGGATTTTTTTCCCTCATTTTGTCTGTCATAATTGAAGTGTACCTATGATGAAAATTACAGGCCTCTCTTATCTTTTTAAGTGGGAGAACTTGCACAATTGGTGGCTGACTAAATACTTTTTTGCCCCACTTGTATATGTTACTCAAGTTTAGTTCCCCATTTCTCTCCAGCATCTTATTCAACTTAAAAGCAGCTTGTTCTTGTTCAGTGGGAACAACCTTCCTTCTTCACACATACCCCAGAGCTACAGTACACCACACTCACAACACCCAGTGGTGTAAAGTACTTAAGTAGAAATACTACTTATATTTTTGACAACTTATACTTTTACTTCACTTACAGTCCTAAAGAAAATGATGTACTTTTTACTCCGTACAATATACCTGAAACCCAAAAGTACTTGTTACATTTTTGAATGTTTAGCAGGACAGGGAAGTAGTCAAATTCACACACTTATCAAGAGAACATCCTTGGTTATCCCTACTGATCTGGCGGACTCATTAAACAAATGCTTCATTTGTAAATGATGTCTGAGTGTTGCAGCGTGCCCCTGGCTATCTGTAAATACATTTAAAAAAACAAGAAAATGGTGCCGTCTGGCTTGCTTAATATATGGAATTTGAAATGATTTCGACTTTAACTTTTGATACTGATATATATATATTTTAGCTTGTACATTTACTTTGATACTTAAGTATATTTAAAACCAAATCATTTTTTACTTTTACTCAAGTAGGATTTCACTGGGTGACTTTCTCTTTTACATGAGTCATTGTCTTTTAATCCTATCTTTCCTTTCACTCAAGCATGACATTTGGGTATTTATTCCACCACTGACAACACCGTTTTTGTTTTTAGCTCATTTAAACGTAATTGGGTCAATGAAAACTCTGAATTATTGTGTTCATGTTTCAGCGTTGATCTGTGAACGATACAGTAGTAGCAACCTGCCGGTACACGTATGTGATTATTCACAAAGCCAAAGGCCATGGTAAAATATGCAAGGTTGCTAGATCCTGCTCTTGTTCTTTTTGATGTTGAATTCCTGTTGTTTCTGAGTGATGTGTGATGGAGAACACAAGAAAGGAGAACGGACGTACAACAAATGTATATACTCTTGGAGATTTGCATAGCATGCAACATTTAAAATTCTGCAATATTTTACCCAGAATTCTGTGTAAGCATAATTCTAGATCCGGACTATAGATGTTTTTTTTATTGCAGTATCCTGTACCAATTTTACCATGCTCTTCACAATACAGCACATTTCCTGAAGCACTGGATTAAATAAATATATACCCAACCATTTGACAGTCAAGAGGGACAGTACTTCAGGTCTCAGGAAGGTGACGCCACTGCGCGATGAGAACGGGCTTCAGCATCTGGCCTTCTATTCTGAAGACTGTTTTAAAGGCTGCTCATCTCTTTCACAAGGACCAGACCTGCGTCACTCAACAGCCCTGCGAGCCTCATACAATATCGACGTGTGTACAGCCTGGCACACATGCTAATAACTGGTTGTGTGTGTGTGTGTGAGTGTGCATGTGTGTACGTGCGTGTGGATATATCTTCCCCCCCCCCCCCCCCCCCCCCATGTGCCTGCGTGTGTGTTTGTGAGTCGCCAAGCCAAATTAGATTTGGTTAGCCGAGGCAAGGAGGGGAAGAGACGCATGGAGGAATTTCCAGCACACTGAAAAAATTGTTTACCCACAAATAGTTTACCCACCAAGAGCAGATTCATCAAGTAGCGTAAGGGATAAAATATGTTTTTCTCCTTGCTCCCCCCTTTTCCCTCTCCTCCGGAAGAGAGGGATTGAATAAAAGATGAGGGGATGGTAATCCTCAGGCTTAGGAGGGTTTATACCTTTCGACACTCCTGCAACCCTGATGTAAGAGAGCGATAGGGTCTCTATTGAAAAACCTGTCACTGATCCTATCACCGACAGGAGCTGGGGATGGGATGGGTTGAGCTTATAGTGACGCTAATGAAAAAGCAACTACACCGGCAGGGGCTAAAGTTATTCACGGACACTTATCGGCACATATCAGGGCACATAAATCTGCACATATCACACGCACGGGCGCGCTCACGCACACACACGCAGCATTGCACACTAAGCACACATACTGTACAGACACACGCACAGTTCTACACACAGCCTGTCCCTCAGCCCACTCAAACTCCGACTGATGGCCCAATGGGAGGCGATTAGACGTGTCTGTTTCTTTTGATCATCCAGTGAGGCGCCAGAGATATTAGATGGCTATTTCCCAGAAACTGAAATCCTCTCCACCCTCTCTAATCCCCTGATGGCATTTCTGTAACTCACAGAATGGGTCTGGGTTGGTATTGTGTTTCTGTATTTCCCCACGGTGATCAATAAAGTCTTTATCTGTCCATATATCATCTCTGTCACTGAGGATAGACCCAAAGCTCTATCACCACAGGGATGGCAATGCCCGTCTGAGCCCCAAGAGACAGGGAGACCCCCCACCCCCCCACCCCACCCCCCCATCAACTGCCGAGTGTCAGCCATTTTAGAAATGGCCTATTATGCTGCGTTAGAGAGAGAGGGAGGGAGTGTATGTGTGTGCTCCCCTGTAAACTGTCCTTGATCTCCGCACACACACTTGTTGGGGTGTGTGTGTGTGTGTGTGTGTGTGTGTGTGTGTGTGTGTGTGTGTGTGTGTGTGTGTGTGTGTGTGTGTGTGTGTGTGTGTGTGTGTGTGTGTGTGTGTGTGTGTGGTTGTGTGTGTGTGTGTGTGTAGATGTGTGTGGGCATGTGTGCATGTGCGTGTGTGTGTGTTCCTCTGGTGTAAACTCTTTCCCTTTTCCATTTGTTAGCATGAATTATAGATCATTGTTGCCATGGGATCAGAGAGGAGGGGTTCTCAGGGGGTAAAAACTCTACTCATATACCGGAGCCCATCCCCCTCTCCTCTCCTCTTCTCTTCTCACACCCCCATCCTCTTTCCTCAAGCCAATGGTATACCAACTGTTGGTTAGCCGTGGTTGGTGGTGTGCTGTTGGGCTGCTTACAGCATACCCTCCTATCGACTGCCATCCCTTAAACGGTGAGGCTTTGACATGGGCTTGCCTGCAGTGTTGTGCTGCCTCATAACCACAAGTGGTCCGATAGCTAGCTGGGAATTGATCACAGAAGAAGGAGCCTTGGAGTAATTCTCCATGAGGGGGGTTTGAAAGAGTAGGTGCTCTGATCTCCATTCACGCTCCACCACTTCTCTCCTTTTCTCCCTCCGGGGATCCCCCTTCTCTTTAGTCTCTCAGGCGTTCACTCATTCGTTCATCGGTTCCTTCGTTCACTGCGTTCTCTTTGTAGATCTCTCTCGGAGGAGGACGAGGGCAGGAGTGGGTTTTCATTACCCAGCAAATCAATCTCCATCAGGGCGTCCTCGCTCTACACACCTGCGCGCGCACACACACACGCACGCGCACGCACACACACACACACACACACACACACACACACACACACACACACACACACACACACACACACACACACACACACACACACACACAGACAGACAGAGACACACACCCAGACACACACACACACACACACACACACAGACAGAGACACACACACACAGACAGACAGAGACACACACCCAGACACACACACACAGTTATACACACACATATCACACACACAGACACTTCTTCTCCTGGTTGGATCTATTAGCGTTAATGCGGTTATCGTGTTAGTGGGTGCTGAGAAGCTGCATATAGCAAGGTGTAGAGCTCCATTCCCCTAGCTGACACCACAGGGCTCGGCGCTGAAAGGGACAGATTTATGGACCTGCAGGTGGAAGAATCCAAAGCAGGGGCAGGGAAACACACACAGACGCACACACCTCGGTGGAAGGCTACGCTGAATCTTAATGCTAAGGATGTGCAGTACAGGGGACGGTTTGTTATACACACCCCCACATCTCTGTGTCTGCAGCCTAGGTAATAGAAGGGTGTGTAAAGGTGAAAGAGTATGTACAGGGCCTTACAGAAAGTAGTCACACGCCTTGACTTTTTAAAATATTTTGTTGTGTTACAATGTGGGATTAAACACAAAATCCTCTAAAATGTATATAACATTTATGAAAAATAAAACACTAATATACGTATCTTGATTAGATAAGTATAGATTTTCATTCCAATTTAAGTCACAACTGTAACTAGGCCACTCAGAAATATTCAATGTTGTCTTGGTAAACAACTCAAGTGTATATTTGGCCTTGTGTTTTAGGTGATTGTCCTGCTGAAAGGTGAATTTGTCTCCCAGTGTCTTTAGAAAGCAGACTGAACAAGGTTTTCCTCTAGGATTTTGCTGGTGCTTAGCTCTATTCAATTTATTTTTATCATACAAAACTCGCTAGTCCTTGCCGATGACAAGCATACCCATAACATGATGCAGCCACCGCCATGCTTGGAAATATGACGAGTGGGATTCAGTGATGTGTTGTGTTGGATTTGCCCCAAACATAACGCTTTTTATTTAGGACATAAAGTTATTTTTTTGGGCCACATTTTTTTTCTGTTTTACTTTAGTGCCTTATTGCAAACAATTATTGCAAACCGGATGCATGTTTTGGAATAGTTTCTACAATGTCGTTTATCCATCCTCAGTGTTCTGCTATCACACGGTGAAATCCCTGTGTGGTTTCCTTCCTCTAACTGAGTTAGGAAGGACGCCTGTATCTTTGTAGTGACTGGGTGTATTGATACACCATCCAAAGTGGAATGAATAACTTCACCAGGCTCATAGGGATATTCAATGTCTGTTTTTTTATTTATTTATACCCATCGACCAATAGGTGCCCTTCTTTGTGAGGCATTGGGAACCCTTGCAGGTCTTTATGGTTGAATCTGTGTTTGAAATGCACTGCTCGGCTGAGGGACCTTACAGGTAATTGTATGTGTGGAGTAGAGAGATGAGGTAGTCTTTCAAAACTCATGACCTGTTAAGCACATTTTTACTCCTGAAATGATTTAGCCCATAACTAAAGGGTTGAATACTTATTGACTCAAGACATTTCATCTTTTCATTTGGAAAAGTTTTTAAAAACACAATTCCACTTTGACAATACAGGGTATTGTAGGTAGGCCAGCAACACAAAAACTCAATTGAATCCATTATAAATTCAAGTTGAAACACACCGAAACGTGGAAAAAGTCAAAGGTCTGAATACTTTCTGAAGGCATGCTTTGTGTGAGTGGAAATGTCTTAGTGAGCAACTATATATGCATTTCCAATTTCCACATAGTGGAAACACTTCACTACCCTACCTAGTCATTATTGACACCACCTGAAATTGGCAAAGAAAATAGGATTTTGCACCAATGAGAGATTTTGTGAATTAATTTGGTCTATGATCTAGATAACAAAGGCTGAAGTGAAGTGTTATGTGTTTGCATGTGGGATTTTGTGTTACCAAAATGCATGAGTTTGTGTGCGGTAGAGAACGGATTTGCATGTATTTCTGACACACGCACACGCACACGCGCACACGCACACACACACACACACACACACACACGCACACACACACTACCTCTCTGCATGTGAAGTGTGAGTTGTGTTCTCTGTTGAATGTGTCTATAAGGAGAGGAAAATCAGCAGGCCATCCACAGTTTACCCCTGAGAGAGCCTTTGGTTTAGCATTTAGATTGTGCTGATCAGGGAGGAGTGGTGTGTGTGTGTTGGTTTTGTTTTGTGTGTGTGTGTGTGTGTTTGTGTGCTGATCCATGTTTAATAGCTCTTGATGGAGACTACAGCCTTGGGCTTGGAGTTGACGTTGAGACTTGGTTAAGTAGTGAGCCGGGGTCACACATAGTGACACATGAATGTTTTAGAGAGACCCCACCCCCTCTAGCAGCTATAGACTACAACAAAGCCACAACCATTTCATCTCACTCCTAACACCTCCAAACAGCACCATTTCCAAATACACCTACTACAAACCAAAAAGAGGACTCAGAAATGAAATCCACAAGTTGTTCCTAGTAAATGCGTGGCAAATCAAGGGTGATGGGTGTTTTTACCTTCTACTTGATGTGAATGAAACATATTTCTGACACAGGGCGCTCGCTGAATGATTCATGAACGTGCCAGAGACACACAGCCAGTCTGTTCGACTGAAGGATTTGTAATAGCTAAATGTATGTAGGCCTATCCGTTATGTGACGAACGCACAACACTATTCGTCTGTAATGTAGAAACGGTGACATAGAAACTGTTATGTCAAACTGTTATATCAAACCGTTATATCAATATTCAACCAGAGAGACGTGTAAGATCAGAAGGATAGGTCTTCTTTTGATATTTAATCAGAAGGAGCCATTTCAAAATAATGTCCTTTTCTATGTGGATTGTGCTGCTATAGATTTGTGTATTTACTTATTGTAGTCTAAGGACTGTTTTATTCTGAATGCCACACCGGAAGTAAAGTTATTCTGTTCTATGTCATTTAATTCTATTATATTAAGCTGTGTGTGTGTTTGTGGAGGGGGAGGCGGGTATGTGATTGGTTCGTTGTATGGGTGGGGTATTATTGGTTCTCCTCTCGAGTTCAACTAGAGTTCCCAATCTCCCCCACGCCACTTACCTTCTGCAAGAGTGTGTGTTTGTTCCCTGCTGATGTCTCTGTGCGTGTGTATGCGGCGTGTGTGTGCATGTGTGTGTGTGTGTTCACTGCCTCCTGACCCCACGAAGGGTTGTCTGTATTTGTCTGTAAGTTCAATGTTACTTACAATTGTGTGTCTGTTTGTGTGCATGTGTGTGTCTTCACAGTGTGTGTGGCTGATGCCCAGAGGGTATATTCTGTCTTTCTGTTGCCCATCCAAAACCTTTTATATAACCATTCCAGTCATCATGACACAACTGGGGCTAAAATATTTACATTTACCTTGCAAACTACAATGTATTGAATTCTATCAAATGTCAGCTATTCTGGTGTAGTATGTGTGTGGTGTGGAAATGGAAATGGTGCCTGGCAGACCTGTGCAGGCTGAGAGATAAGAGATGAGGCTAAAGCATTTAACACACATGGCATTAGTGTGTGTGTGTGTGTGTGTGTGTGTGTGTGTGTGTGTGTGTGTGTGTGTGTGTGTGTGTGTGTGTGTGTGTGTGTGTGTGTGTGTGTGTGTGTGTGTGTGTGTGTGTGTGTGTGTGTATGTGTGTGTGTGTGAATAATTCAGCTCAGAGGTGAGGTACTGGTCATGGCATCCCAGAGGATCACAGTGCCGAGACTGCCAGAGAGAAAGAATCAGAGGTAGGACACACACACACACTCTCACACACTCACTCACACACAGCCATACACACACACACACGGACACACACAGAGCCTGTCTGGCACGAGGCAGTTTGTCATGATTTATGCGATGCCACCGTGCAGGCAGCGGCTCTAACTGTATTTGACAGTCTGTCCCCAGCCTCGCCAACCAGCAGTAATACAACAAATGAGCTGCTTCATATCAATGTCTTCATCATCACAAACAAACATGCTGTCATTGATTTGGTCTCTTTTCTCTTGAGTGAGAGGCTTCCCACTCTCTCTGTCTCACACTCCCTCCATATCATCCCATCTCTCATTTTTCCTGACTGTCTGTCGGCCTCTTCCCTTACTCCTCCCTTGACTACCTATTTTCTCTCTCTTTCTCTCTCTCTCCCTGGCGACAGAGACACACTAGCAGGGAAACATTATGACAGGTGAACACAGCTGTCAAGACCTTGTCTCTGGGAATCTTTCTAACCATCATAATGGCGTGTGTGTGTGTGTGTGTGTGTGTGTGTGTGTGTGTGTGTGTGTGTGTGTGTGTGTGTGTGTGTGTGTGTGTGTGTGTGTGTGTGTGTGTGACAGGTATACATCAGGCCTGATGTATGAATTACAATTTTTAAAGGAACTGTTTGACTTTGTCTTTGCTAGCTAGGTCTTTTTATTTTGTCTAAATTTGCACTAAGAATGGCATAATCAAGTTACTGGCATAATGGCATAAGGTGCACCAGAAGAGCCTGATGGTGGGAGGCAGAGACAAATGAGTACCACCCTGCACTCATCCATCCTGGACCAGGCTGGGGAAGGGGGGAGGACAGGTTGCACGGTGTGCACCCAAGCAGAGTTTTTTTTATTTTATCGTTCATATTTCCTGTTGATAGGACAAGAATAAGGCACGCACTGTCACACATGAAATTGGACATACAGGGAATGAACATACAAGGTGCATCCAGAAAGAACAAATAAACACAAAATGAAAAGCTGCAACGTCTTGAGTCAATAAGTGTTCAACCCCTTTGTTATATAGCAAGCCTGCATAAGTTCAGAGAGAAAATGAGCTTAACACGTCACATAGTAAGTCAACTAGCTCTCATAGTCTCACTTCAGAATTAGACGTTCATCCACGTTTCTCAAGCTTCACATTTCTAAGTACTTCAGGTTAACCTCCAAACTCGTCATCAAGCTCTACTGGACTTCCTGATGGGCCGGCCCCAGGTGGTGAGAGTAGGTAACAACATCTCCAACCCGCTGATCCTCAACACCGGGGCTCCACAAGGGTGCGTTCTGAGCCCTCTCCTGTACTTCCTGTTCACCCACGACTGCGTGGCCATGCACACCTCCAACTCAATCATCAAGTTTGCGGACGACACTACAGTGGTAGGCTTGATCACCAACAACGACGAGACGGCCTACAGGGAGGAGGTGAGGTCCCTCGGATTGTGGTGTCAGGAAAATAACCTCACACTCAACGTCAACAAAACAAAGGAGGTGATCGTGGACTTCAGGAAACAGCAGAGGGAGCATCCCCCTATCCAGATCGACGGGACAGTAGTGGAGAGGGTAGTAAGTTTTAAGTTCCTCGGGGTACACATCACGGACAAACTGAATTGGTCCACCCACACAGACAGCGTCAACCTCAGGAGGCTGAAGAAATTTGGCTTGTCACCAAAAGCACTCACAAACTTCTACAGATGCACAATCGAGAGCATCCTGTCGGGCTGTATCACCGCCTGGTACGGCAACTGCTCCGCCCACAACCGTAAGGCTCTCCAGAGGGTAGTGAGGTCTGCACAACGTATCACCGGGGGCAAACTACCTGCCCTCTAGGACACCTACACCACCCGATGTCACAGGAAGGCCATAAAGATCATCAAGGACAACAACCACCCGAGCCACTGCCTGTTCACCCCGCTATCATCCAGAAGGCGAGGTCAGTACAGGTGCATCAAAGCAGGGACCGAGAGACTGAAAAACAGCTTCTATCTCAAGGTCATCAGACTGTTAAACAGCCACAGTTTAAACATTGAGTGGCTGGTGCCAACATACTGACTCAACTCCAGCCACTTCAATATTGGAAATTGATGTAAAAAATGTATCACTAGCCACTTTAACTTCTTGACTCACCCATCCCTTTAGCGGGATAATTTTCATCAACACCCGCTGAATTGCAGCGCGCCAAATTCAAATGAAATTACAAAAAATATTACATTTTCATGAAACCACAAGTGCAATATATCAAAACACAGCTTAGCTTGGCGTGTCAGATTTCAATACAGCTTTTCAGCGAAAGCATAACAAGCGTTTATGTAAGAACATCCCTCTCAGTAGACAAAATATTACAAACACCTAGCAGCCAAGTAGATTGGTCACGAAAGTCAGAAAAGCAATAGATTAAATCGCTTACCTTTGATGATCTTCAGATGTTTGCACTCACAAGACTCCCAGTTACACAATACATGTTCCTTTTGTTCCATAAAGATTATTTTTATATCCAAAATACCTCCATTTGTTTGGCGCGTTATGTTCAGAAATCCACAGGCTTGAGCGGTCACGACATCGCAGATGTATCCGTAATGTCCACAGAAACATGTCAAACGTTTTTTTATAATCAATCCTCAAGTTGTTTTTAAAATATATAATCGATAATATATCAACCGGGACTGTCGCTTTTTCAATAGGAGGAGGAGAGACAATGGCTTCCCCACTCGCTCATTTTTCAAAATAAAAGCCTGAAACTATGTCTAAAGACTGTTGACACCTTGAGGAAGCCATAGGAAAAGGAATCTGGTTGATATCCCTTTAAATGGAGGCAAGGCATCCAATGGAACAGAGAGCTTTCAGGAAAAACAGCACTTCCTGGTTTGATTTTCCTCAGGTTTTCGCCTGCAATATCAGTTCTGTTATACTCACAGACAATATTTTGACAGTTTTGGAAACTTTAGAGTGTTTTCTATCCTAATCTGACAATCATATGCATATTCTAGTATTTGGGCCTGAGAAATAGGCAGTTTCAAATGATTATGTTTTTTAGCCAAAAACGAAAATCCTGCCCCCTACACTTAAGAAGTTAAACAATGCCACTTAATATAATGTTTACATACCCTATATTCCTAATCTCATATGTATATACTGTACTCTATACCATCTACTGCATCTTGCCATCTTTATGTAATACATGTATCACTAGCCACTTTAAACTATGACACTTTTATGTTTACATACCCCACATAACTCATCTCATATGTATATACTGTACTCGATAACATCTACTGCATCTTGCCATCTTTATGTAATACATGTATCACTAGCCACTAGCCACTGTCGTTACTCCACAATACTAACCTAATTGACAGAGTGAAAAGAAGGAAGCCTGTACAGAATAGAAATATTCCAAAACATGCATCCTGTTTACCGCAAGGCACTAAAGTAATAATATAAAAATGTGGTAAAGCAATTCACTTTTTGTCCTGAATAACAATATCAGGACTCAGGATATGACCCAGATACAGACACAGGAGGTGGAAAGTACAGTTCTCAATCATTTATTAGAGTGTGGGGCAAAGAACAGGCCGAGGTTCGTAATCAGGTCAGAGTCAGGCAGGTACAGGATGGCAGGCAGGCTCAGGGTCAGGGCAGGCAGAATGGTCAGAACTGGAAAAACTAGGAAACAAACACTGTAGAAACAGGAAAACGGGAAAGCATGCTGATAGACCTGACAAGACGAGACAAACTGGCAACACAGGGGATAATGAGGAGGATGTGTGGCACCTGGAGGGGGTTGGAGACAAGCACAAAGACAGGTGAAACCAATCAGGGTGTGACAACAAAGTTTTATGTTTTGAGCAAATCCAATCCAATACATTGTTAAGTACCACCCTCCATATTTTCAAGCATAGTGGTGGCTGCATCATGTTATGGGTATGCTTGTAATCGTTAACCTGTCTCCTCCCCTTCATCTACACTGATTTAAGTAGATTTAACATGTGACAGTCATGTTACTGGTCAGTCTACAGTATGTCACGGAAAGAGCAGGCGTTCTTAATGTTTTGTGTGTTCAGTGTCCATGATCTTTTCTACATATTTTATATCGGGTTTAGTTGTTTGAGTTGACTCTGAAAACCTTTTTTTTTAAATACCGAAAATGTATTTATATATAATATACTGTTTAGACTTAGGCGACCCGGGGAAAAAAAGCTTTCAATTACAGAAAAATCCCTGCACACACACACACACACACTCACACACACACACACACACACACACACTGGTGATGAATCTGAACCCCTTAGGGGTGAAGCTGTGGGTTTATTGTTGACTAAAATAAAGTATTAAAATAAAGTATTAGTTCAGTAAAAACACTCCTCATGAGGGATTTGTCAAGTGTACCCTTCTCTGAGAAACAGAGAAGCACTGTGAAAGTTCACTGGTATTTTTTTCTCTGCATGGCAATTTTCATACTCTAGACAATGTACGAGTGGGATATCGACGGTTTGTGCCTGCATTAACTAATGTATCATGAGAAAATGTGGAGAAATGTGAAGAGATGTGACACGCGTACAAACACACACACACAAACTTCAGTAAAATCAAATACAATTCTACAGAATGTCCGGGATGAACATGTTTTCCGGGTTTAAATGTAGTCCTTTACACTCGCACCCATATGCAGGTTGAAAAATGGCAGACGTGGTCACTGATAAATGCCTTACTTGGAACTCAAGTGGCTGGACATATTTTGTTGACCTAGTGAGGGAAATTATGTCATTGAAGAGGACATGATGCATTGTGAAAGATCAGACGTTGAGAATTAATAATAAATGTTGCTTTGATGTCATAGACCCAAGCCAAACAACCTGTGAATCCAAATGTGCACTCAACATTTCCACATCATAAACCTCATGTCAGATACAGTACAGTGTCAGTGTTTATAATCACTATGTTTGATGTACAGTTACAACATGACATGATGTCATACCCTGGGTAACAGAAGGAGCCTATATGTTCATCTACTGAAAAGAAAATCTGCCCACAGCACACACACCTGAATGCACTTGTGACTCCTTTCGATGCGCACTAAAATGATCTGTTTCCCTGAATTGCAATGTGAAAGCCTAACACTGTAATATCTTATTTCGTGTGTCAAATCAGAGGGCCTGTTTTCTGGACCTCTGACAGTCTCTATGGGTGTGCCACAGGGTTCAATTCTCGGGCCGACTCTCTTTTCTGTATACATCAATGATGTTGCTCTTGCTGCTGGTGATTCTCTGATCCACCTCTACGCAGATGACACCATTCTGTATACTTCTGGCACCTCCAGACGAGCTTCAATGCCATACAACTCTCCTTTCGTGGCCTCCAACTGCTCTTAAACACAAGTAAAACTAAATGCATGCTTTTCAATCGATCACTGCCCGCACCTGCTCGCCCGTCCAGCATCACTACTCTGGACGGCTCTGACTTAGAATACGTGGACACTACAAATACCTGGGTGTCTGGTTAGACTGTAAACTCTCCTTCCAGACTCACATTAAGCATCTCCAATCCAAAATTAAATCTAGAATCGGCTTCCTATATCGCAACAAAGCATCCTTCACTCATGCTGCTAAACATACCCTCGTAAAACAGACCATCCTACCAATCCTCGACTTCGGTGATGTCATCTATAAAATAGCCTCCAACACTCTACTCAACAAACTGGATGCAGTCTATCACAGTGCCATCCGTTTTGCCACCAAAGCCCCATACACTACCCACCATGGCGACCTGTACGCTCTCGTTGGTCGGCCCTCGCTTCATACTCGTCGCCAAATCCACTGGCTACAGGTTATCTACAAGTCTCTGCTAGGTAAATCCCCGACTTATCTCAGCTCACTGGTCACCATAGCAGCACCCACTCGTAGCACGCGCTCCAGCAGGTATATCTCACTGGTCACCCCCAAAGCCAATTCCTCCTTTGGTCGTCTTTCCTTCCAGTTCTCTGCTGCCCATGACTGGAACGAATTGCAAAAATCTCTGAAGCTGGAGACTCACATCTCCCTCACTAGCTTTAAGCATCAGCTGTCAGAGCATTTTACAGATCACTGCACCTGTACTTAGCCTATCTGTAAACAGCCCATCTATCTACCTCATCCCCATACTGGTATTTATTTATTTAGCTCCTTTTCACCCCAGTATCTCTACCTGCACATTCATCTTCTGCCAATCTACCATTCCACTGTTTAATTGCTATATTGTAATTACTTCGCCACCATGGCCTATTTATTTCCTTAACTTACCTCATTTGCACTCACTGTATATAGACTTTTTGTTTTCTTTTGTTCTA
Source organism: Oncorhynchus kisutch (assembly GCF_002021735.2). Taxonomy (NCBI): domain Eukaryota; kingdom Metazoa; phylum Chordata; class Actinopteri; order Salmoniformes; family Salmonidae; genus Oncorhynchus; species Oncorhynchus kisutch. The sequence continues at coordinate 9,835,114 of NC_034200.2, read as the reverse complement.
CTGTATTATTGACTGTATGTTGTTTATTCCATGTGTAACTCTGTGTTGTTGTATGTGTCGAATTGTTATGCTTTATCTTGGCCAGGTCACAGTTGTTAATGAGAACTTGTTCTCAACTAGCCGACTTGGTTAAATAAAGGTGGAATAAATAATAACTTAGAACAATGGCAATAGAACACGTTTTCAAATGATGCCCACCTGACCCAGATTGCGATTTATAATGGACCGTTTTTGTGTGATGGCGGGGATGCAGGGTTGTGTTCCATCAGTAGTAGTAGGCCTGATTACTAACGATGAGAAGGCTTTCAGGGAGGAGGTAGGCACTCTGACGGTTTGGTGCCAGGTAAACAACCTCTCCTCTCCTTGAAACAAAGGAGTTGATCGTGGACTTCAGGAGGAACTAGGCTGGGCACGCCCCCATCCTCATCAACGGGGCCACCATGGAGTCGGTCAGAAAACGTCAAGTTCCTCGGCGTACACATCTCCGGTGAGCTGAAATGGTCAAACCACACGGACACCGTGGTGAAGAAGGCAGGACAGGGACACTTTAACCTTAGGAGGCTGGAGAAATGTGGCCTGTCCCCGAGGTTCCTCACAGTGTTCTACAGGAGCATCACCAAAAACATTCTGTCGGGCTTGCGTCACAGCCTGGTATAGCAACTCCACCGCCGCGGACCGCAAGGCGCTACAGAGGGCGATACGCTCAGCCGAACGCACCGTTGAGTGCACACCCCGCCTGCCTACCGGGTGTCGCAGGAAGGCCAAAAAGATCGTCAAGGAACTCTGAGCCACGGCCTGTTCTCCCCGCTTCCCTCACTCAGACGCAGGCAGTACAGGCGCATCATGGCTAAAACTAGCAGACTGGCCAGTAGCTTTTACCCCCTGCCCCCACCCACCCAACAGACATTACCATGCCCCCACCATAATAGACATATCATGCTGAATAGCCCAAACTACTCCTAACAATCACCAAAATAAAAGTCAGGGAGAATCTAAAATGTGCAAATGATGCATCCAAGAGTATCAGACCCTGCCCATGGCCACACCCACCACTGAAGCCCCTTTGTGGATCCAGAAAACCCCCTGATAAACTGCCTTCAGAAGCTCGCCACCGTGATTTGACCCTGAGCAACATGGGAATCCCTGGCTCCAGACTGAAAGGGCAACATGGATCTGTCTGTTGCTCACACACACGCACACGCACACACACACACACACACACACACACACACACACACACACACACACACACACACACACACACACACACACATACACATACACACACACACACACCACAAGTAAAGGCAGAGAATGCATTAGCAGCACTTTAGCCTGCATCTTATGTGGGCGTGTGCAGGCAGCCAGGCATTCGTGTGTGAGCATACGTGTGCGTTGTTCCCGTTAAAATCCCTGCATCTCTTTACTAATGTGACAGATTACATTTTGTATGGAGCTAGCCAGTTCTCAGTGTGATCTGAAATATATGATCATGGCATGTCGAGAAAAAAGCTTTTCACAATGTACTCCTTTTAACAGAAAACCCATCACAGGCTGAAATCTCTTCGACAATAAGACATATAGGAAGTCATTTCGAAAGATATATGAGAATGTTAGAGTGCAAAAAGCGCAGCGGTTTCGCTTGAAAAAATGAAATGGGAAGATGGAAGAGAGATGAGACTGCAGAGATTCTGATAAGGTTAAACATGTCTTTCTTGTGTTTCCTCTTTCACTGGCAAATGCCATTAGCCACTCACACACACATATATGCGCAGGCGAGAACACTGGGAAGACATACATGCACGCAGACACACACATACACACATGCAAAACACACACACACCGCCATCACCAGGGCTAAGTCAGATATTACATGTTACATCGTCACCGTCATTCTCGGCTGTCCGACCACACACTCATGAAAAGACTGTTAATTAGGTACCATTTTGCTGCTGTCCCTAAGGGTGTGTGTGTGTGTGTGTGTGTGTGTGTGTGTGTGTGTGTGTGTGTGTGTGTGTGTGTGTGTGTGTGTGTGTGTGTGTGTGTGTGTGTGTGTGTGTGTGTGTGTGTGTGTGTGTGTGTGTGGTACATACATATGTGTGTGTCTCCAGTGAGTGTTAAGCATTTGACACCATCACATTAAACAGTGTCCCTTGGTCCCTCTGCATTCAAATGAACACACGGGTCATCTCTGCCCTCACTGCCTCATAATTACCACTGATTACTACAGACAGAGAGAAGCGAGAGGGCGGAAGAGAGAGAAAGACGTGGGAGACAACAAAGTGAAACCTTCGTCCCACACATGCAAAATGTACATCCAACCGCCCTCATTACCATGTCACCTCAGAGAGAGAGAGAGAGAGAGAGAGAGAGAGAGAGAGAGAGAGAGAGAGAGAGAGAGAGAGAGAGAGAGAGAGAGAGAGAGAGCAGCCTGAGATTTAATTAGCATTGACAGGGCTACAGTTGAGGTGGAGTAATTAACCTAAACCTTAGTCAGAGGGGAAAGGGGAAGGAGGTAAGAAAGGATATGAGGGCAGAAGGCTGATGAGAGGAAGACAGATAGGGGAGGACAGACCATAGAGCAATGTGAAGGAGGGGGGGAGGGGGCAAGAGGACATTTGACGATGAAAGGATGGAGAGGAGACGAGGGGTGACAGTAAGAAAGTCATCATTATATGCAAACACAGATAGTCATTAGGCCTGCCACACACACACACACACACACACACACACACACACACACACACACACACACACACTGTACCGTGTTTATTAGCCACATGATTTAGTCATGTGGCTCATTTTACAGGATGTCTACTGCATGTGAAGGACTACGGTTTACACACACACCCGCACACTTGACTGCACGCACACACACTGCACGTGAGAGAATACTCTTTACAAGAAAGAAATCTCCTAACACACAGCTGTACTGCAGGTGTGGAAAGAGTATCCTCTATAGAACCTTATAGATAACTATACATCACACACACACACACACACACACACACACACACACACACACACACACACACACATCTAGATGACAATTTCTAATGCTGGTAAAACTGTAAATTCTGCATTGTGTTAAGCCTAAGGCAGCAGTCTGACTTTGTGAAAAAACCTCTGCGTAAATATCTGAATATTGAACGCAGCCCGTTACCCCAAGTCGGACAGCCATTACCAGAGTGATTCTCCTCTGTTTCCATTCCCTTTGTTTGAGACATTGTCTCCGGCAGCTCCCTAGCGGCTAGTTTCCTCCAGCTGTATTCATAAAAGATTGACACGGTGGAAACTGGCGGAGCCATGTCGGTCTCTGGAGCCACACAGATCAGTGGGTGTCTTCTGAGCCTTCTTCCATTACGGGGCAGGGGAATGACAGGGGCGGGGAACAGTGATTACCATAACATTAATAAAACTAATGGTAATCTAAGACAAGAGGAAAAACAAAAGCGGCATTGCTGTTTTCCCCGTGGAATGGCAGAGCGGTATTCATTTCAGAAGACACACACATATACACAGAGACACAAAGACACACACACGCTAACACAGAGCGGTATTCATCCAGGCTTGTAATGGTATTGTTCCTCTGAAAGGTTAATTTCTCAGCCTCAGTGTGTGTAGAGAGAGAGAGAGAGAGAGAGAGAGAGAGAGAGAGAGAGAGAGAGAGAGAGACAGAGACAGAGAGACAGAGACAGAGACAGAGACAGAGACAGAGAGAGTATGTGTATTCCCCTCAGTAGGAGAAAGAGGGGAAAGAAGATGCAGACAGAGAGAGGGTAGGGGGACAGAGGGGTAGGTACCAATGTAATGATGGCACTGAGGAACAATTAGAGAGGTAAGAGAAGTGTGAGACAGAGGGGAAGATAAGAAGGAGAAAAGAAGACATGAGGAGCTAGGTCAAAGGCACAGGTATGTCTCAGGAGAAAGAGATAGAGACAGAAGAAAGAAAACACAGGTGGAGAGAATGCAGAATGTGGATGGAGAGATATAGAAAGTGAAATAATGTCAAGAGAGAGAGCGAGAGAGAGCGCGGGAGAAAGAGAGAGAGAGAGAGAGAGAGAGAGAGAGAGAGACTCCCATCGATTCCACTGTGATGGAAAACCAAATGAGTGTTTCTTAATTCTAATTCAGGGTTGTTGTCATGTTGAGGTGCTTTTCTCCCTCTCTCCTGTGACTGCAGCATATGGCTGCGCTTAATCAAGCTAACGATCTCACTAGGCGAGCTTGTTATTCTCCCTAATTCATGCTCCTGGACAGACTACTGTTTGGGGCGAAACAATAGCAGAAAAAACTACATGAGAATAATATTGAAGCGACCAATGAACGCAACACAATCAAAGGTGGAATCTAAAGCGTTAAAAGAACTAACTGATGATTAATGTCGCAGAGGAAGAAGCAAAATGTTAGCTGCGGCTTAAGGTGGTTGGTATCAGTCTATTTGATGGTCTGCCTTATGAACTGCTTATGAATTATTACTAAATAGCAGCATCATTAGTAATGCACACACACACACACACACACACACACACACACACACACACACACACACACACACACACACACACACACACACACACACACACACACACACACACACACACACACACACACCTCAACTCTCATTCTGCCCTCTCCTTCTCTCCCCCTTTCTCTCTAGTCTGTAAGGATTACGACTGACACACAAGCACCCAACGCAGCGGGCCATGTTCAGGAGAAATGAATCGCGGACGAAAAAAAGGAGGATAAAACTGCCTTTTCCTCGCACTGTCAGGCACAGAGGGAGAAGAGAGGGAATAGAGGGAAGAGGGAGAAGAGAGGGAAGAGGGAGAAGAGAGGGAAGAGGGAGAAGAGGGGGAAGAGGGGGAAGAGAGGGAAGAGGGGGAAGAGAGGGAAGAGGGAGAAGAGGGAGAAGAGGGGGAAGAGGGGGAAGAGGGGGAAGAGAGGGAAGAGGGGGAAGAGAGGGAAGAGAGGGAAGAGAGGGAAGAGGGGAAGAGAGGGAAGAGAGGGAAGAGATGGAAGATGGGGAAGAGAGGGAAGATGGGGAAGAGGGGGAAGAGGGGGAAGAGAGGGAAGAGGGGGAAGAGAGGGAAGAGGGAGAAGAGAGGGAAGAGGGAGAAGAGAGGGAAGAGAGGGAAGAGGGGGAAGAGAGGGAAGAGGGGGAAGAGAGTGAAGAGAGGGAAGAGAGGGAAGATGGGGAAGAGGAGGAAGAGGGAGAAGATAGGGAAGAGGGAGAAGAGAGGGAAGAGGGGGAAGAGAGGGAAGAGGGGGAAGAGAGGGAAGAGAGGGAAGAGAGGGAAGAGGGGGAAGAAGGGGAAGAAGGGGAAGAGGGAGAAGAGGGAGAAGAGAGGGAAGAAGGGGAAGAGGGAGAAGAGAGGGAAGAGAGGGAAGAGGGGGAAGAGGGAGAAGAGAGGGAAGAGGGGAAGAGGGGGAAGAAGGGGAAGAGGGGGAAGAGGGGGAAGAAGGGGAAGAAGGGAAGAGAGGGAAGAGAGGGAAGAGAGGGAACAAGGGGAAGAAGGGGAAGAGGGGGAAGATGGGGTAGAGGGGGAAGAAGGGGAAGAGGGGGACGAGAGGGAAGAGGGGGAAGAGAGGGAAGAGAGGGAAGAGGGGGAAGAAGGGGAAGAAGGGGAAGAGGGGGAAGAGGGAGAAGAGGGAGAAGAGAGGGAAGAAGGGGAAGAGGGAGAAGAGAGGGAAGAGAGGGAAGAGGGGGAAGAGGGAGAAGAGAGGGAAGAGGGGGAAGAGGGGGAAGAAGGGGAAGAGGGGGAAGAGGGGGAAGAGGGGGAAGAAGGGGAAGAGGGGGAAGAAGGGAAGAGAGGGAAGAGAGGGAAGAGAGGGAACAAGGGGAAGAAGGGGAAGAGGGGGAAGAGGGGGAAGAAGGGGAAGAGGGGGAAGAGGGGGAAGAAGGGAAGAGAGGGAACAAGTGGAAGAAGGGGAAGAGGGTGAAGAGGGGGAAGAGGAGGAAGAAGGGGAAGAGGGGGAAGAAGGGGAATAGGGGGAAGAAGGGGAAGAGGGGGAAGAAGGGGAAGAGGGGGAAGAGGGGGAAGAGAGGGAAGAGGGGGAAGAAGGGGAAGAGGGACAGGATAGAAATGCGTTCGTGGGGGGGGGGGGGGGAGAAGGCAGGAGATTAATTTAGCCAGAATGGGCTGTCAGATGTAGCGTGGTTTTAACACAGGAGGGTAGATGAGGTCAGCCTCCATGTTGGGTCTCTTTGCTGTGTTTCGCACCACAAATGGCATTTTCCACCACTCCCTCTGTTCCACAGATGCTGCATTTGAGGAACAGTAGAGCACAGCAAAGGCGGATAAAGGTAGATGAACAGCTGTGCTTGGAGCTTGTGTAGGGGAAATGTATTGGTATCACTTGCTTTGAGCTACCTGTCTGTAATGTGTTACACACAGGTGGTTCACAGACAAAGTTCTCCCTTTCTTGTTCATAGAGAATGCATTAACGTTGTGGGAATCAAAGCATCAATCCCGAAATGTGATGTTGCCAGCACCATCCTCCAACCACCTGCACCAAGTCAAGTCAATAGTTTTACAGGGCACAACTCAAGAGCTCCCTTGTCCTCTGAGATCATCCTAAAAACCTGTCCTCCAGTACCCAAAAACAAAGGACAACATCCCTGTGTTTCTTCGTTTGACATTTGTCTACATTCTCCCCCCCGCTCTTCTCCTGGGATTCCTCTAGCCTGGTGTGAGTGATGGAGCAGGAATGGTATCTAGTTTTTCCAGCCCATTTGGTGCCAGCAGCAGTCAGTCTAATGTTGTGTGTCTAATGTCCACAGCCAGTCATGTTCAGTAATGATGCTAAATTACCATGGTGACCAATGATGATGATGATGATGTTTGCTACGAGGACATTTTAAGGGGAACTGCACCCACTGATTTGGCCCTGTTTTTTTTGTTGGGGGGGGGGCTTGCTCCTCAAGAAATGCTGGCGGACATGACAGAAGCCAAGCGTGAGTTGGCATGGGGAGGGGGGTGCGTTTTGATGTGGGTGTTTCTTATGAGTGTCTTTGACACTGCTGCCAAGACACACCCATTTTGTCAGAACCTTGCCCACAGCTGTCTCCCTCCCACTCAATCACGAGACACAAACCCCCTGCAAGTTGAGTTAAATAGCTACAGGCAGATGTAATGGACGGTGAGATGCCGGAGGAAGCTTTGAACAGGGCAGTAAAGCCTGCAGAGTAACGTGGTAACGGATGCAATTGCTGAACGTATGTAGATATTCGAAACAAAGTGTTTCGATAGCGTTCTAACGAAGTAACGAGCCCATGCAGAATGAACAATACTTTACATACTGCCATAGAAGCAGTGGTCTGCTAATTTAACAATGTGAACCTTTCATCTTTCATTGTCATTCCCAGCCGATACAGATACAGTGCCTTTCGGCATTTTGTCGGGTGGTTAGTAGGGCTGCCTTCCTGTGTGTTGTCCCTGATCCTGTTGCCAGAATGCACAGGGTTTCTCCCTTCCCATATTGACTGATACCATTCAATTCAATAATTACAACAACAACAACAACAACAAGAATGTAAGTAAAAGCTGCGTCTAGTAAAAATGTTTATGCCAAGTTCCAGGGCTCAAGTATCAAGCCCGGCTGTCAGTCTGGCCAGTCTGTCAGTCTGGCCAGTCTGTCCTTGGCTCCATAGATGTTTCTGTGAACACATACACGCGTAGCCGCTGTTCTACTACCAATGACAGGACGGGTAATATCTGACACACGAACAGGTACTGGGTCGAAGATTGAACAGGTCAGATAGAACCTACCCGGTGATGGTCTCCCCACCAAACGACCGAGGCTGCCGTCTGGAAAGGGCATCTCCGGTCCGTCTTGTAGGAATAGGCAGAGTTGAGGCAGAGTTCATCAGGGGTACATGGAATTGAAAGGGGCTGTTGCTATTACTGGACATTTGTGCCGTACTGTGTTATCAGTAATCGCCTCGTTGTGGATGTGTCGAGGGGCTGTGTTGAGGACCACCGCATGCATCAGTGACCACACACACACACACACACACACACACAGTCACTGTTCTATTACCGATGGCAGTTAGGGATGGGTGATATCTGACACACGCACAGGTACTATGTTGAAGTTTGAACAGGTTGGACTAAAACCTAGCTCCTTCTGAACTCCCCATCGACGACTGTTGGTGAGCAGGCGAGAGGTGAGGCTGGAGGTGAGATCTTTGCCAGAGCCCCATTATGGGCATAGCAGGGTAGATTAGCTCCTGCCCCCTCATCGCAGATACTAGTTGGTCGCATACGAACGCAAACACACACACCACAGCACTGATTACGTTATCAAAGGTGGCTATGATTATCCTGATGGAAATAGCCTGATCGCTGCTATCATAAGTGAAGGGAGACAGAATGGGGAACACAGCAGATCAGGCTGGTTCCAGCAGGCTAGGTTAAGCCCTGGACATTATATTCAGTATCTGCTTGGCTGGGGAATTACAACTTTTCACATAACAGACATTACCTAGCTTTGTTGTTGAAGCCGTCTGTGTCATCAGGGCAGCAACCTGGGTTACATTCAGAGGCCTCATGATGGCGTGCCCTTTTCATAGGAGTCGAAGGAGTCGGAGTCGAGGGGCACTGGCAACAACAGAGGAAGCGTCACAAGTATACTTGTCGCATGACACCCTTTTATTTTGAGGTCTCTCCTCTAGTCATCCCTCTATCCACCTCTTCACCTCTCCTTTAGTCATCCCTCTATCCACCTCTTTACCTCTCCTCTAGTCATCCCTCTATCCACCTCTTCACCTCTCCTCTAGTCTTCCCAATATCCACCTCTCCTCTAGTCATCCCTCTATCCACCTCTCCTCTAGTCATCCCTCTATGCACCTCTCCTCTAGTCAGCCCTCTATCCACCTATCCTCTAGTCAGCCCTCTATCCACCTCTCCTCTAGTCATCCCTCTATCCACCTCTTCACCTCTCCTCTAGTCATCCCTCTATCCACCTCTTCACCTCTCCTCTAGTCATCCCTCTATCTACCTCTTTACCTCTCCTCTAGTCAGCCCTCTATCCACCTCTCCACCTCTCCTCTAGTCATCCCTCGATCCACCTCTCCACCTCTCCTCTACTCATCCCTCTATCCACCTCTTCACCTCTCCTCTAGTCATCCTTCTATCCACCTCTTCACCTCTCCTCTAGTCAGCCCTCTATCCACCTATTCACCTCTCCTCTAGTCATCTCTCTATCTACCTCTCCTCTAGTCATCCCTCTATCCATCTCTCCTTTAGTCATCCCTCTATGCACCTCTCCTCTAGTCAGCCCTCTATCCACCTATCCTCTAGTCAGCCCTCTATCCACCTCTCCTCTAGTCATCCCTCTATCCACCTCTTCACCTCTCCTCTAGTCATGCCTCTATCCACCTCTTCACCTCTCCACTAGTCATCGCTCTTCACCTCTCCTCTAGTAAGCCCGCTATCCACGTCTCCACCTCTCCTCTAGTCATCCTTCTATCCACCTCTCTACCTCTCCTCTAGTCAGCCCTCTATCCAACTCTCCACCACTCCTCTAGTCATCCCTCTATCCAATTCTCCACCTCTCCTCTAGTCATCCCTCTATCCATCTCTCCACCTCTCCTCTAGTCATCCCTCTATCCACCTCTCCTCTAGTCATCCCTCTATCCACTTCTCCCCTGGTCAGCCCTCTATCCACCTCTCCTCTAGTCATCCCTCTATCCACCTCTACTCTAGTCAGCCCTCTATCCACCTATCCTCTAGTCAGCCCTCTATTCACCTCTCCTCTAGTCATCCCTCTATCCACCTCTTCACCTCTCCTCTAGTCATCCCTCTATCCACCTCTTCACCTCTCCTCTAGTAAGCCCTCTATCCACCTCTCCACCTCTCCTCTAGTCATCCCTCTATCCAACTCTCCTCTAGTCATCCCTCTATCCACCTCTCCACCTCTCATCTAGTCATCCCTCTATCCACCTCTCCACCTCTCATCTAGTCATCCCTCTATCCACCTCTTCACCTCTCCTCTAGTCATCCCTCTATCCACCTCTCCTCTAGTCATCCCTCTATCCACCTCGCCTCTAGTCATCCCTCTATCCACCTCTCCTCTAGTCATCCCTCTCCACCTCTCCTCTAGTAATCCCTCTATCCACCTCTCCTCTAGTCATCCCTCTATCCATCTCTCCAGCTCTCCTCTAGTCATCCCTCTATCCACCTCTTCACCTCTCCTCTAGTCATCCTTCTATCCACCTCTTCACCTCTCCTCTAGTCAGCCCTCTATCCACCTCTCCACCTCTCCTCTAGTCATCCCTCTATCCACCTCTCCTCTAGTCATCCCTCTATCCACCTCTTCACCTCTCCTCTAGTCATCTCTCTATCTACCTCCCCTCTAGTCATCCCTCTATCCATCTCTCCTTTAGTCATCCCTCTATGCACCTCTCCTCTAGTCAGCCCTCTATCCACCTATCCTCTAGTCAGCCCTCTATCCACCTCTCCTCTAGTCATCCCTCTATCCACCTCTCCACCTCTCCTCTAGTCATCCCTCTATCCAACTCTCCTCTAGTCATCCCTCTATCCACCTCTCCACCTCTCATCTAGTCATCCCTCTATCCACCTCTCCACCTCTCATCTAGTCATCCCTCTATCCACCTCTTCACCTCTCCTCTAGTCATCCCTCTATCCACCTCTCCTCTAGTCATCCCTCTATCCACCTCGCCTCTAGTCATCCCTCTATCCACCTCTCCTCTAGTCATCCCTCTCCACCTCTCCTCTAGTAATCCCTCTATCCACCTCTCCTCTAGTCATCCCTCTATCCATCTCTCCAGCTCTCCTCTAGTCATCCCTCTATCCACCTCTTCACCTCTCCTCTAGTCATCCTTCTATCCACCTCTTCACCTCTCCTCTAGTCAGCCCTCTATCCACCTCTCCACCTCTCCTCTAGTCATCCCTCTATCCACCTCTCCTCTAGTCATCCCTCTATCCACCTCTTCACCTCTCCTCTAGTCATCTCTCTATCTACCTCCCCTCTAGTCATCCCTCTATCCATCTCTCCTTTAGTCATCCCTCTATGCACCTCTCCTCTAGTCAGCCCTCTATCCACCTATCCTCTAGTCAGCCCTCTATCCACCTCTCCTCTAGTCATCCCTCTATCCACCTCTTCACCTCTACTCTAGTCATCCCTCTATCCACCTCTTCACCTCTCCACTAGTCATCGCTCTTCACCTCTCCTCTAGTAAGCCCGCTATCCACCTCTCCACCTCTCCTCTAGTCATCCCTCTATCCACCTCTCCACCTCTCATCTAGTCATCCCTCTATCCAACTCTCCACCTCTCCTCTAGTCATCCCTCTATCCAACTCTCCACCTCTCCTCTAGTCATCCCTCTATCCAATTCTCCACCTCTCCTCTAGTCATCCCTCTATCCACCTCTCCTCTAGTCATCCCTCTATCCATCTCTCCACCTCTCCTCTAGTCATCCCTCTATCCACTTCTCCCCTAGTCAGCCCTATATCCACCTCTCCTCTAGTCATCCCTCTATCCACCTCTCCTTTTGTCATCCCTCTATCCACCTCTCCTCTAGTCAGCCCTCTATCCACCTATCCTCTAGTCAGCCCTCTATTCACCTCTCCTCTAGTCATCCCTCTATCCACCTCTTCACCTCTCCTCTAGTCATCCCTCTATCCACCTCTCCTCTAGTCATCCCTCTATCCACCTCTCCTCTAGTCATCCCTCTATCCACTTCTCCTCTAGTCATCCCTCTATCCACCTCTACTCTAGTCATCCCTCTATCCCTCTATCCACCTCTCCTCTAGTCATCCCTCTATCCACCTCTTCACCTCTCCTCTAGTCATCCCTCTATCCACCTCTCCTCTAGTCATCCCTCTATCCACCTCTCCTCTAGTCATCCCTCTATCCACCTCTCCTCTAGTCATCCTTCTATCCACCTCTCCTCTAGTCATCCCTCTATCCACCTCTCCTCTAGTCATCCCTCTATCCATCTCTCCAGCTCTCCTCTAGTCATCCCTCTATCCACCTCTTCACCTCTCCTCTAGTCATCCCTCTATCCACCTCTTCACCTCTCCTCTAGTCATCCCTCTATCTACCTCTTTACCTCTCCTCTAGTCAGCCCTCTATCCACCTCTCCACCTCTCCTCTAGTCATCCCTCGATCCACCTCTCCACCTCTCCTCTACTCATCCCTCTATCCACCTCTTCACCTCTCCTCTAGTCATCCTTCTATCCACCTCTTCACCTCTCCTCTAGTCAGCCCTCTATCCACCTATTCACCTCTCCTCTAGTCATCTCTCTATCTACCTCTCCTCTAGTCATCCCTCTATCCATCTCTCCTTTAGTCATCCCTCTATGCACCTCTCCTCTAGTCAGCCCTCTATCCACCTATCCTCTAGTCAGCCCTCTATCCACCTCTCCTCTAGTCATCCCTCTATCCACCTCTTCACCTCTCCTCTAGTCATGCCTCTATCCACCTCTTCACCTCTCCACTAGTCATCGCTCTTCACCTCTCCTCTAGTAAGCCCGCTATCCACGTCTCCACCTCTCCTCTAGTCATCCTTCTATCCACCTCTCTACCTCTCCTCTAGTCAGCCCTCTATCCAACTCTCCACCACTCCTCTAGTCATCCCTCTATCCAATTCTCCACCTCTCCTCTAGTCATCCCTCTATCCATCTCTCCACCTCTCCTCTAGTCATCCCTCTATCCACCTCTCCTCTAGTCATCCCTCTATCCACTTCTCCCCTGGTCAGCCCTCTATCCACCTCTCCTCTAGTCATCCCTCTATCCACCTCTACTCTAGTCAGCCCTCTATCCACCTATCCTCTAGTCAGCCCTCTATTCACCTCTCCTCTAGTCATCCCTCTATCCACCTCTTCACCTCTCCTCTAGTCATCCCTCTATCCACCTCTTCACCTCTCCTCTAGTAAGCCCTCTATCCACCTCTCCACCTCTCCTCTAGTCATCCCTCTATCCAACTCTCCTCTAGTCATCCCTCTATCCACCTCTCCACCTCTCATCTAGTCATCCCTCTATCCACCTCTCCACCTCTCATCTAGTCATCCCTCTATCCACCTCTTCACCTCTCCTCTAGTCATCCCTCTATCCACCTCTCCTCTAGTCATCCCTCTATCCACCTCGCCTCTAGTCATCCCTCTATCCACCTCTCCTCTAGTCATCCCTCTCCACCTCTCCTCTAGTAATCCCTCTATCCACCTCTCCTCTAGTCATCCCTCTATCCATCTCTCCAGCTCTCCTCTAGTCATCCCTCTATCCACCTCTTCACCTCTCCTCTAGTCATCCCTCTATCCAACTCTCCTCTAGTCATCCCTCTATCCACCTCTCCACCTCTCATCTAGTCATCCCTCTATCCACCTCTCCACCTCTCATCTAGTCATCCCTCTATCCACCTCTTCACCTCTCCTCTAGTCATCCCTCTATCCACCTCTCCTCTAGTCATCCCTCTATCCACCTCGCCTCTAGTCATCCCTCTATCCACCTCTCCTCTAGTCATCCCTCTCCACCTCTCCTCTAGTAATCCCTCTATCCACCTCTCCTCTAGTCATCCCTCTATCCATCTCTCCAGCTCTCCTCTAGTCATCCCTCTATCCACCTCTTCACCTCTCCTCTAGTCATCCTTCTATCCACCTCTTCACCTCTCCTCTAGTCAGCCCTCTATCCACCTCTCCACCTCTCCTCTAGTCATCCCTCTATCCACCTCTCCTCTAGTCATCCCTCTATCCACCTCTTCACCTCTCCTCTAGTCATCTCTCTATCTACCTCCCCTCTAGTCATCCCTCTATCCATCTCTCCTTTAGTCATCCCTCTATGCACCTCTCCTCTAGTCAGCCCTCTATCCACCTATCCTCTAGTCAGCCCTCTATCCACCTCTCCTCTAGTCATCCCTCTATCCACCTCTTCACCTCTACTCTAGTCATCCCTCTATCCACCTCTTCACCTCTCCACTAGTCATCGCTCTTCACCTCTCCTCTAGTAAGCCCGCTATCCACCTCTCCACCTCTCCTCTAGTCATCCCTCTATCCACCTCTCCACCTCTCATCTAGTCATCCCTCTATCCAACTCTCCACCTCTCCTCTAGTCATCCCTCTATCCAACTCTCCACCTCTCCTCTAGTCATCCCTCTATCCAATTCTCCACCTCTCCTCTAGTCATCCCTCTATCCACCTCTCCTCTAGTCATCCCTCTATCCATCTCTCCACCTCTCCTCTAGTCATCCCTCTATCCACTTCTCCCCTAGTCAGCCCTATATCCACCTCTCCTCTAGTCATCCCTCTATCCACCTCTCCTTTTGTCATCCCTCTATCCACCTCTCCTCTAGTCAGCCCTCTATCCACCTATCCTCTAGTCAGCCCTCTATTCACCTCTCCTCTAGTCATCCCTCTATCCACCTCTTCACCTCTCCTCTAGTCATCCCTCTATCCACCTCTCCTCTAGTCATCCCTCTATCCACCTCTCCTCTAGTCATCCCTCTATCCACTTCTCCTCTAGTCATCCCTCTATCCACCTCTACTCTAGTCATCCCTCTATCCCTCTATCCACCTCTCCTCTAGTCATCCCTCTATCCACCTCTTCACCTCTCCTCTAGTCATCCCTCTATCCACCTCTCCTCTAGTCATCCCTCTATCCACCTCTCCTCTAGTCATCCCTCTATCCACCTCTCCTCTAGTCATCCTTCTATCCACCTCTCCTCTAGTCATCCCTCTATCCACCTCTCCTCTAGTCATCCCTCTATCCATCTCTCCAGCTCTCCTCTAGTCATCCCTCTATCCACCTCTTCACCTCTCCTCTAGTCATCCCTCTATCCACCTCTTCACCTCTCCTCTAGTCATCCTTCTATCCACCTCTTCACCTCTCCTCTAGTCATCCCTCTATCCACCTCTCCACCTCTCCTCTAGTCATCCCTCTATCCACCTCTCCTCTAGTCATCCCTCTATCCACCTCTCCTCTAGTCATCCCTCTATCCACCTCTCCTCTAGTCATCCTTCTATCCACCTCTTCACCTCTCCTCTAGTCATCCTTCTATCCGCCTCTTCACCTCTCCTCTAGTCATCCCTCTATCCACCTCTCCTGCCTGTCCCTCTTTCCTCTTTATTCTCCACTCATCTCTTTATGTCTCCAGATCCTCTCTCTCATTAACTTTATTCCTATCTCTCCAACTCCTTTCACTTCTCCCTCTCTCTCATCCTCCTTCCTCTAAAGATCTTCCACACCATTACCATCCCTCCATCCCTTCCACTCTTCAGTCTCATATCATTCCACTTTTATTCCTTTTTTACGAGCAGCCATTTCAGAGGCGAGGGAGCCCAAAAGAAACCCAGGCTTTCTTTGATGTGACAATAGTTTGGGTTCGGGGAGGAATTCGTATTTCAAAATGTTGCTGTTCAAAGTCACACTTTCATGGTCGTCGTAAGGAAGGACTTTTATGTTTCAGCCAGTAAAGTCAACATAAACCTTCGGGATAAATCTCCCATTCCTTTTTACAATGCAGGTACCGGAATAGGAATCAGTCTTTGAAAAATCAGAGTGGGAATAAGCATTGAATGGGTTAGAGCTGAGTTAGAGTAGCAACAACTAAAGTTATACTGTATATTGGTATAACAACATAGATGGATATCTTTATATGATTGAAAAATGTCTGGGCGTACAGCAGAGAGCGGAAAATATTAAATATTTTCACTTTGAACCATTTTAAGAGCCGTTTCCAATAACTTGGCTTCTGGTTTTATGGAGAACCATATTTTATTGTTTGGGTTTATTGTAGCCAGTAAAATGTCTCATGCTTTCCTTAGAGTTTTTATATATTTTTAAAAAGTGCCAATTACCCTTTAAAGGTCAAATAACCAATCAGAGAGCTTCCTTTGGAAGGCGCTTTTTAATGACCTCGCTCTCGCATGCACTAATGACACAGAGATTGGTGAAAAGTCTGGGAGAGAGTTGTGTATGAGATTGAAATGGGTGTTATGCATGGACAGACTGACTTGGCCCAATTTGCAATCAGACGGTCAACACTGATGCAGCCATAGCTCACACATCTCTCTCTCTCTCTCTCACACACACACACACACACACACACACACACACACACACACACACACACACACACACACACACACACACACACACACACACACACACACACACACACACACACACACACACACACACACACACAGATGGAAGAATATTCCAATCAATGCCAGTGTGACTAAAAATAAGTCCTTTAGTAATTCCCTCCCTCCCTGATTACACATCTCCAATGGGGTTCTGCATTTGAGATCAGAGCCAAAGAAAAGGCTGTGGAATGTCAGTGCCAGGTGTCTGCCTACTACAAACATGTACACAGATTACACATCTGGCAAAGCCTATTTCCTGTGTCTGTCATCATATGCAGTCATCGACACTGCAGCCCAATACCCTCCCCTCATGATCAAGATTCCCCCTTACCAATTTTACCCAGTGGGATCCCTCTCACTCTCAGTCTCCCTCTCACCCCTGGAGGTAAATTAGGAAGGAGACGGAGAGGTTTCCCTCTCTGTAATATCTCCTTCACAAGGGGAGAATTAGCTGCTGGCAGGTTAGCCAGTTTTCTGAAACAGAGGACGATTGGGCTGATTGAGGTGATGGACACGCACTCGCGCTGGCAGTGTGTGCTGGACGAGGAGGGGCACTGAGATCCCAGCGTGATAAGGCAGGAAATCAGCGTGATAACCAGGAAATGATTATTAACCAGATGCTGCAGCTGCAACTCCTCCAACACACACACACACACACACACACACACACACACACACACACACGAACACACACACAAGGGACACATGCCAAATAAACACCCCACACACTCCTTCCCACTCTGTCACAAACACAATGTAAAGTGCAGGCACAAGGACCTGCTGCTTGATGGTTATGTATATTGACGGGCAAATCTCAGATCTGCCTACTCTTCCTACACCCTTCAACCTGACCAGAGCTAGGCCAAGACAGAGCCCACACACACACACTGAAGCGTGACCACTGAGGAGATTGCATAATTACAGTACATTCAGTGTGTGTGTGTGTGTGTGTGTGTGTGTGTGTGTGTGTGTGTGTGTGTGTGTGTGTGTGTGTGTGTGTGTGTGTGTGTGTGTGTGTGTGTGTGTGTGTGTGTGTGTGTGTGTGTGTGTGTGTGTGTGTGTGCGTGCGTGCGTAATTGATTGGGTTTGGACAGGCCGACAGGCAGGCAAGTGGTCCGGCCCAGGGAGGGACAGGACAGTGCTGAGAGAGCAATACTTCACTGCAATCCAGACAAATGCATCTGCTATACAGGAATGGAGAGAGTAAATAGAAAGAGAATGAGAGGGGTGGTGTGTAGAGTCAAAACAAAGACAAAGACATGCGGACAGTGACACTGGAAAGCTGTAATAGAAAGGGAATAGAAGTGGGAGGGATTTAACAGAGAACGGAGAAAACTTCCTCTCACGGAATTACCTTCAGCTGTCTGGGGAAACAGGCTCGTAAACACACGCTAGTCAAAGGAACGAAATGAAACATAAAGGACATGATAATGAGAGGATAACTCCAGTGCAAAATCCTAAATCCTACGATAAGTGATGAAGCCGCCGACTGCCTGAGGAGAAGTACTGTACAAACTTCAGTTGTCACTGTGACATTGAGGGAAGAACAAAGTGGTCGCACAAACAAATCTAATAAACGGTGAGTGATTTATGGGGTCCTTCCATAAACCCCATCTTACTGAATGAAAGCCTGCTTCTCTATGATAAGACAGGGGAGTAGCAAGGTCTGGGAGAAAATAACCTGGTAGATGAGGTACACTACATGGACAACAATTATATTTGGCTATTTCAGCCACACCATTGCCGACAGGTGAATAAAATTCAGCACACCGCCATGCAATCTCCATAGACAAACGTTGGCAGTGGAATGGCCTGTTACTGGAGAGCTAAGTGACTTTCAAAGTGGCCCGGTCATACGATGCCACCTTTCCAACAAGTCAGTTTGTCTAATATCTGCCCTGCTAGAGTTGCCCATGTCAATTGTACGTGCTGGTATTGTGTAGTGGAAATGTCTAGGAGCAACAACAGCTCAGCCGCGAAGTGGTAGGCCACACAAGCTCACAGAACGGGACCGGCGAATGCTGAAGGGCGTAGCGCATAAAAATCGTCTGTCCTAAGTTGCAACACTCACTACCGAGTTCCAAACTGCCTCTGGAAGAAACTTCAGCACAAGAACACTTCAACCCCACAAGAACACTTCAACCCCATCGAACACCTTTGGGATGAATGGGAACGCAGACTGCGAGCCAGGCCTAATCACCCAAAATCAGTGCCTAACCTCACTAACGCTCTTGTGGCTGAATGGAAGCAAGTCCCCGCAGCAATGTTCCAACATGTAGTGGAAAGCCTTCCCAGAAGAGTGGAGGCTGTTATAAGCAGCAAAGGATGAAGCAACACCCATATTTAATGCCTCTGTCCACATACTTTTGGTCACGTAGTGTAGAAAAAGGGGGTGGAGGAAAGAAGTAGACAGAAAGAGGGAAAAGAGAGACTAAGTAAGAAAGTGAGAAAGTGAAAGAGTCAGGAGAGGAAATAGCGGAAGAGAAAGATCGCTCTTTCTCTTCCGCTATTTCCTCTCCTGACTCTTTCACCTCACACTGTCTTTGCCATCTTGTGATTTTTTTAAAGGTGAGTCTAAGCAGTGTGCACATATGGATTCTTTCAACAATACTCTATTATCTCTGTCTCCCTCTGGGAAATGAATAGATTGAATAACCTCCACATTAGACATGATGCTTATTCCTCCTCTGTGTGTGTGTGTGTGTGTGTATGCGTGTGCGTGTCTCCTCTCTCCCTAGGTCTGATCTCTGCGGTCCAGGCGCTCCCACTTTGAAGACCCACTATAGTGCAGCGACTGCACTGAGAGATGGAGACACTTGACACCTTCTTAATCTCCCTCTCTTTTACACATACCCCCTCTTTCTATCTAGCATGCGCACACACCCGGTTCTCTCCCACAGAAGCATGAGCTCGCGCACACGCGCACACGCTGACCTTCGTGGCTCCAAAGGCACCGTGGGAGGTGACGGTAGAGCTCGACAGGTGCATCATCTAAGTGAACAGACACACGCCACAATGCATCCTGCTCGCTCAGACAGCAACACAAGCTGACCATGAACACCCGGGGGGGGGGGGGGGGGGGAATCGGCATCTCATTCTCAAAGAGGAAATCAAACACTATGGGGAACATTTGCGATTTCTCCGATCTTCTTTTTTAGGACGTTTCTCACGTTAACCAATGTCGTATGAGTTGTTTTTCGTTAATGGACCAAATGTGATATTACCTTTTCACTCAGCGAGGACAGAGAGAAGAGCACTATCTATCCCATAAAGGAGAGCTAATGGTTCCCTCCGTCTGGGCTCTAGTCCTGCATGAGAATGAGACCACGTAGAGGGGAGTGGAGCGATTAGAACAGAGGAGAAAGAAAAGGGGAGATGCGGGTGAGAAAGAGAAGGGGGGAGACAGGGAAACATTGGAGGGGGAGGAGAGACGGAATGAGAGGAGAGAGAGAGAGAGAGAGAGAGAGAGAGAGAGAGAAGGATCAGCTGAGCTGCTTGTAAAGAAGCAGAGCTCTGTATAAATGTCACCTTCATCCTTTCTTAATGGACACCTGGGTAAACCCCAGCCAGCCAACAGTGGGACACACACACACACACACACACACTAAAGTGTTTGATGCCTGCTAAACAACACAACGGGAACAAAAGAAGACAGAAATACAGAGATGCAGAGAGAGAAAGGAAGAAAGGGATAGAGGGAATTAGCAATGCATGACAAACCAAAGATGTTGTTGTTACCGCAATGACTGTTTGAGTGAAGAATCCTTTCAAACGCGGTGGTGCCAGTGGTAGTTACACTGACACAGTGGCAGGACATTTAGCCTCAGGAAGCTGGTGAGGGATCTTTACCAAGTTGTTTTCGTTGTTTCCAGAGGAAGTGCAACAACAGAGGAGGATCGACTCCGCAGCACCTCGCTCCTGATTGAGTGACAAACACGCGCACACACACACACACACACACACACACACATACGCACGCACATACGCACACACACACACACACACACACACATACGCACGCACGCAGCACACACGCACACACACACACACACGCACACACACACACACACACACACACACACACACACACACACACACACACACA